>NW_006239109.1:81963-87984 GCF_000226075.1 Solanum tuberosum
TCAAGTCACTATCAAAAGTGCGTCCAAATACTCTTTGAGTCTTTAGTTTCACAACAAAATTTGAACTTCATTTTTCAAATCTCACTTTCTCATCAAAAAGATAATAATTAATTAACCTTTTATCTCAAATCGAAGGAGATTCAAGCTGGTCGAACTACGTAGGACCTGAATTCTCCCTCGTGAGATACGTAGGCAGCCTTTCAAGGCTCGGTCCCCATTTTGAGAAATTTTATTTTTTCCAACTCTTGCAAGGAGACTACAGTTTCACATCAATCGAAAATAAAAAATATAACAATAAAAGATACGTTCGACTTTGTCTCGACTCAAGTTGACGTTTCTAATTCACTAAGCTCAATTATCTTATGGTTTAATTTATGGTTTAATTTAATTAAATTCCCGAGGATGGTCATTTCATTTTATTTTGTTTTTTTTCAAATTGAAGTATATATATATTATATTACTTAGTTCTTATTTTAATATTAGTCTTGTCGACAATTAATTTATTTCCCTTTAGAAAAGTCCCCTTTAGTTTATTTCCCCCCTAAAAATAATTAATTGGAAAATAATAGCAATATGTAAATAATAAAAAATGAATTTCCTTCATTTATCTAAAATTTAGAAGATTTATTTAAAAAGTCATTTTTAGTCAAATCGCCGGTCAACCGCAAGTTAGCGGACATTTCGAGAGCCTAACACCTTCTCGGAATGTACATTTGAACTCGAACCCTTTTTCGATTGATTTTATCTGTTTAAGTCTTTTGAAAAACCTTGTATTTTTTCTTGATTTTTTACTAAAAATTAAGTGGCGACTCTGTTCCTTTTGAAATTCGATTTTTCCTAAATCATAAGTTTAATCGATTTTTCGAAAACTCAGTCATTTTTCTTTTATTATATCTTTTTAAATAAAACAAGGCTTATTCAATAGGTTTGTGCACCTATTTAAGTTTGTTACTCTCTCCGTCTCAAATTTATTTATCGTGTTTCTCTTTTATACGTCTCTTAAATAATATTATGTGTTAGGAAGAGTTTTTGCATATTTTATCCTTGTTTATGTAGACATAATCTCTTTTTTATTCAATATTTATTCTATTTATGTGTCATCACCCCGCAATTGAAACGTTTGTGTTCTTTAGTTTCCTACTAAGGGTAAAACGAAAAAAATAATATTTAACTTCTAAAATGACAAATAATTTGTGATAGCTATAACATACGAGCGAAAAGAGGTTAGAAAGAGTGTATCGAAAGATATGAGCAATATAGTCTTTGATATTATTAGTGAAATGAAAATACAAGCACCACATGGAATAATAAACTACATGGTGAAAGTACCAGATTAGTCATCCTGATGAAGGAATAAGGAAATATTTACATAAATCAGAAACAGGAGAACAATGAACTCTTCTTTCAATATTGTTCTAGTGCATTGTGACAAGCACTAAACAAGAAATCAGCAGCAGCAGAAACTCTGTTATCCTCTGCTTTTTGAATCACCTATGTCTATAAACTTTCAGCTGGAAATGAGGTTTTGCAAATTCAGTGTTACGGACATAATGGGCGAATTTGCGTTCCCATTGGAGACATTTCAAGTAAAAGTGTTCTTCATTCCCTGATTGCTGAAGGATCCAATAGGTTTGGCAAGAATGTGTGACATTGCTTTGACTGCAAGAGGGTTGTTCTTGCTCTGTACCAACAAAAACAAAATCGGGTTAATAAAGGAAACCATCATATTGTGTGCGTCATACAATTACAAAGTAGGGATCACTTACAATTGAGCAGGTGCCGGCTTTAACATTGCAGACAGGATAATCATGTGGGCAGCAACTGTTATGGTCCTTGCAGCAAGTAGCTCCTTCCATAGGGCAGCAACCCCAAGCAAAGCACATGTGATAGTACTCGTAGACACAGCAGCACGTTGTTCCTGATGGGCAACTGTACATATCATCACAAGTAGTGGGTGGCTTGACTGGCGATGGAGGAGATGGAGCTGGTTTCGGGGGATTTTGGCCTGTCTTGACAGGGTAAGAAACACCTGTAGCAATACCACACAAACCCTTAGGGTTGGCAATGTTTCGCTGCATCCTGAGGTAGCCATGTTCTCCCCAGGAAGCACCCCACGAGTTCCTCACAATCCAATAATCCATGCCATTTTCGCTACCATATCCCACTGCAACCACACCATGGTCCACTGCTGCACCACATTTCCCAGAAAAGATGCCCTGCAGCACACGTGGATTCAAGATTTAAATTTAACATGTATATAACGTTCTTAACACTTTTTGAAATTATGGAAATATTTGTCGACTTTATAGTGACTTTTCACTAAAATGTTTTGTGCCTAAAATATTAGGTACCCATTGATCATGTCCATCTCAATCTACCTCGGAGGCATGAGAATATGATCATACAAAAAATCGTGTACGTAATTAGATCCTTGATTGAAACAAGAACACTACCTAATTCGATCAAAAGATATCTTTATTAACGACTAGGACAGTCTGAAGTAAAGATTATTTACCGATTTATAGTGCTGGAAGTCTTTGCCACCAGCTTCAATAGCAACGCTGACGGGTTGACTTGCAATAGCCTTTTTCATTGCCTGTTCATCATTCTTAGGAACATCTTCATACCCGTCAATGGTGACAACCTTGGCATTCTTCTGCAATTGTTTAAAACAAAAATAAAAATAAAAATTCTTTAATCGTCATAACTTGGTAATTAGTTTCATTTCCAAGAATCCCTTAAAGGCTCAGAATGATTAACTGACCCTTGTTTGGTCACATCTTCCATCCTTGCCAGTGTAGGGGTAATCTTCTTCAGTGTCTAGTCCTCCATTTTTTATAACAAATTCAAAAGCATAGTCCATGAGACCACCGTTGCAACCAGAGTTCGTAGAAGTATCACAATCTACCAGCTCCTGCTCGGATAATGAGATCGAATCTCCAGTCTTTAACTTGTTTACTGCTTCAATGACAGCAACTGCTGAGAAAGCCCAGCAACTCCCTGTTTCATTTTCCAAACGTGAAAATTAAATTACATTTTCTACCAACATAGACATCGCAGACCTAGAATTTGAACTTTAATTTATTGGACTAAATTAGTGCCGGCAAAATGAGCCCATATTTTAATGGGTTGAGTGAGTGACTTTTTACATGGGTAAAATATGGGTTGATACCCATAAAAATATAGGTAAACTATGGGTAAAATATGGATTAGCCAAATGGGTTAAGCTTCTAACTTTTATTCACTCAAAATTCATAATATCACTAAAAAAAATTGCAACTTCTCTTCCTTTTTATGTTCTTCTATAGAACTAATTATTTTTCCCTATAATTGAAAAGGTGAAGTTTTTGACCCTCCAAAAATATATATTTTAAATGTACATTTCTTTTGTTAATTATAATTATATTTTTATATTTGTTTAATTTTATATTGGATAATAAACAATAGTGTAAAATAAGCAAATCATGTATTAGTATTGACATTGCTTAAGCCTTAAAGTGCATTAAGCATGTTTTTGTCCTAAAATGCAACTATTCATTTACTTTGAAATCAAAAAATGTTTTCCCCTTGTTATTACATAAATTTATTTTATATTGACAATTTAGGATTTTTTTTTTACTTTTGTGATACAATAAAACTAAATGAATCATTTTCAATATTTTTCATCTAAAAAAAGACTAAAATATTTTCTCCATATTGAATTCTAAGTAGAGTACTATTTACTCATGAAAATATGGATAAACTAATATTTTACCCAATCCATTTTTACCCATATCAAATATAGACGGGTTAAATTATTATTCATTTTTTGTTGACCCATTTTCAACCCGCCCAAATTTGACCCAACCTGTCCATTTGCCACCACTAGTCTAAATACTAGGACAATCACATCTAGTATATTTAGAAGATTGTTTTAATAAATATATAGAGTTTGCCGAGTCCATACATTGGATTCTAGGCTCTAGCTCTGCCCTCGAACACAAGTACCAGGTAATTTTATTGATCAATTACCTCCGTCCCATAATAATTGTAACATTTTGTTCATTAAAAGACAATTTGATCAATCTTCAAATTTATATTAATTTGAATTAATTTAAAATTAAACTTAAGTTACTTAAAAATTATACGAAAATACTATAAGTTGCAATTCTTCTTATTTCAATAAGATTTTAAAAGTATAGTTTTAAATATAAGTTAAAAATTTAAGTAGTTCGAGAAAAATAAAACTTCAAATAATATTTGCTTAGAATATTTCCCATTGGGTCAAACAAATTGTTTCTCGAGTAGGAAGGAGAACACATGTACCCACTCAATTAGAATAGCATTAAAAATCTCCCCAACCCCATATGTACTTGTCCCCTCCCCCCCACCAAAAGTGTAATTGGGAATGCTACCTAATCTATAGTTATAATTTAAGAATAACAATGGAATATTAGGTATGATTGAGTTGAAAATATTAATTATTGACCAATAACTTTAATAAAAAAAAAATTCTAACAAATACAAATTGCTTTTTATAAATATCCCTTAATAATTGCACATTCGAACATTACTTTTTTACAATACAAATTAGTCACTGATGAGTTATAACATAGGCTTTTTCTATCATATGATTCATGTGGCAAGTTTTGCTGTTTATAGTTATGACGTTTGACCAGTTGGTATTCATAAATAATGACGGTGAAAAGAAAAAGACAAGAAGAAATTAAAACAAAGAGTATTTGGACTATTTTGGTTGTCAATTCATTTTGTGATTCATTATATGTTAAATTTCTCGAGAAAAAATTATTTTTATTTTTACAGATAAAGATCTAAAAATAAAGTATAATATTTGTTAAGAGATTATTGTTTTTCTATTCGAACGGTAAAATATGTAGGTTGAACCATTTCCTCCTTCTAATATGTAATATGTATTACTATTTATTATCTAATAATGAAGGATCAATAAGCAATCACCTAGTGTTTTATTTACTGAGGAGATTTTTTCGTATTAATTTAAATTAATGGATAATAATACTAGTAATAATAGTAACAACAACAACAATAATAATAATAATAATAGATCAAAAAAATTGTCCATTCAGGTTCAGTCTATATATAGCTAAGGTCTCACATGGATAGGTTGACTTAAATATTTAAATAGATTGAATTAGTAAAGGATCTGTCCAAAAGTATTTGAATTCAAATGGCATAACTCAAGATGTGTTATTTTATTATTTAAATGGAGTAATATCTTCTCTTAGCACATCAAACTAACAAAATTCACTAATTTGGGATTGGGTTAAATTTTTAGCACAGATCAACCTATCTAAAAATTGGATAAATCAAAATAAACAAAGTGATAAAAAAGGATCCTATTTTCATAAGCTAATTTTATTATTCCATACTTTTCGCTTGTTTGAAATTTAAATAGTAGCACATGAAGTATATCGGATTTATTATAATATAAATAAATGAAAAACACTTTCAACTATAATCAACAAAGTCATAAATGATAATCAATACTTTTCAGAAAATAAGTAAAGTACTAATAAAAAGTGAAACAAAAACAAGTAAAAGGTACACATACCACATTGTCCTTGATCCTTAACACCAACAAGCACACCTTTCTTCACCCAGTCAACAGATTCCGGCAACCTATCTCCGACCTTCGGAGCATACCGATCACTTTGTCTACTCGACAACCTACGTCCAGCATCAGGCTTAGTACCCAAATAAATCGACCTATACTCCTCGTTGGTCAGATCAGCAAACTTAGTCAAACCCAATTTATAACTTTTCTCCGGCATAGCGTTATGTTCATCGATGTATTTAAGGTTATCTTTAAAGATCTGGAAACGTTTATCTTTTTCTCCCAAAGCGTTGTACACTTTTTTGTGTTCAACTAGCCACGATTCGTACAAAGACATGACCTCGTCATCGGTCCGACCGGCGCCGATCTTGTGATGTTTTTCGTTGTAGCTTATAATAGACATGTCCTCTGCCCCCGATGTTACGGCGGGGGGGAGGGCGACCAGATCA
>NW_006239109.1:88194-107219 GCF_000226075.1 Solanum tuberosum
GCGGAGGACACGACCATTACGAGGATCGAGAATGTGAGAGTGGAGAGATGAATCGCCATGTTTGATTGTTTTAGTTGAGGTATGGAAAAGGAGATGGGAAGTAGTGGAGAAACAACTGTACTATAAAAGGCAAGAGAAAAGGGTATTTTCGACAATTTCGGTATATAAAAGTGGAATATTTAATTTATTTATTTTAATTAAAAAAAGATAAAGAGATTTGAATATGTACGTATTTCTTGTAGGAGGAGGTAGTAGGAAAGGTAATTATCATTTTTAGTCCTTCAAGTATTGCTAAATTATGATTTTGATTGTTTGTAAATTTTACTTGAGCACATTTAATCTTTAAGTAATTGCTACGTGTATTTTTATTCTCTTTAATGGTAAATATTCACAACTATAGAGTATTAAAGTATCATTTTCATACTAAGTTGAGAGTCATTTGGTTCAAATTTAATAGTAGAAGAAAATTGAATATCATTGACTCCGATATTAAGGTTAATAGTTAAATGAGTTTAATTATCTTTTAATGCAAAATAAGTGGACCATGAGTTTCTATCGAATTTATGTAATTTTCAATTCAACTATATTTTAAATAAGATATGAATATAGTTTAGTGATTTTTATGTAATGAACCAAAAAAAACTTTTAAATTGAAATAAATATAGTCAAGTGAGTTTAATGAATGAAAAAAATAATTTATTTTTGTGGTATAAGCCTATACTTTAGTGGTATTCCTTGAAGTTTATCCTACCAACTAGATATGAAATCAGATGGATAATCATCAACTATTAAAAGGATGAAAATTCAAAATGTATTTTAGTACTTAATAATTAATGGATTGAAAGTGGAATAAAATATAATGAAATTATAAATAGGAAGCAACTTGGAAATGAGTGAGAAGTTGGTTAAAGGCAAAAAACTCTTGGGAGAGGCAACCTACCACGGTGAAAAATATAAAAGAAAGACGCAACTATATACCATGTGGAATACATTGGGATAAATTATATACTATTTATTATTATATAGATAAAAGAAGAAAAAAGATTATGTGACAAGAAAAATTCTTTGGTTGATGAAAAGTAGGGGTGGAGTTACAAGTTCAATCGATTCCGACTCTACTTTTGAAAAGTAGGGGTGGAGTTACAAGTTCAATTGATCCCGACTCCACTTTTGATGGGGTGGAGGAGGGGGAGGAAAATTGATTTTTCTCTTTGATTGTATGATTTTCTAAGTGAAACATCAATAGTTGAGTGACTTTTCAAGTGAACAACTCAGAATTGAGTGTAAACCATATTCAAAGTTGAGTGATCATCTGAGATATTAACTCGAGCTTTTAAGTTCTATTCATTCACAACAAAAATAAGATAATAATAATAATATGATAAGGTAAATATTAATAAATAATAGTATTTGTAATTGATAGCTTAGTAAAATGATATTTTATTTTGAGCAACTTTCACAAATAGCAAACATAAAAATCATATTTGTATGTTATAGTTATAGTTTGCATAATTATGCTCCATAGCAAATATAAATATGTATATTTCGCTATATATATACAAAAGAAAGAAAATGTATAATTTGTTTTGTTATACATATATAAAAGATCAATTGTATAATTTGTGTTTGTATAAAGCGAGAAAGACAAAGGAAAACTGGGTAGGGGAAGATCGTATTTGTATAATCATAACTGTATAGGACGAAAATATATGCATTTGTATTTGTATATATAATTTTCTCTCGCTTTATACAAACACAAACGCAATGTATACATTTGTGTTTGTATAAGTGAGAGAGGCAAGAGAGAGTGGCGAGCGAGATCTGAGAGAGGGGAGAGAGGGGAACGAAAATATATGTACATATACAATTTTCTCTTGCTTTATACACATACAAGCATTTTATACATTTGTGTTTGTATAAAAGCGAGAGAGGCGAAGGAGACTGCCCAACGAGAACAAGAGTGGCGAGCGAGATTCACTAGGAGAGAAGCGAAATAGCAACAGTTTGTTATGGGATACAATTAAATCAAACTATGGTTATAGCATTTAATTTGAATTAATAATTTGCTATTATATACAATTTTCCCTTTAATTTATAATAACAGGTTAAACAGATTGATTGTGTAATACTGAAGAGAAAAAAAAAACTTACGTTAAATTGTGGTATTTTAATTAGGTCCATCTTAGGAAAAAGAAATATGATGTGCCTTGTTTCTGCAGTAGAACAAAGTTATCTCTATACTATATCTATAAGTTAGCCTCATTATTTTTAATAAGTAGGTTCAGGTTTAAATTCTAGGAAATAAAATTTTATTTTCTTGGAAGGGTGTATAACTACTACATAGGTTGAAAATTCTATCAAACATAAAATTAAATTTAAACAATACCATGACTAATATATACTTACTTTGTTTAAGTTTGTTTGACATGTTGACTTGACGCAAAGTTTAAAAAAATAAAAAAATATTAAATTTTGTAATCTTAAATTAAAGATACATCAAATGTATCAATATGTCTTATAATTTTGTAATCTTCTATGATGGATGAATATGATTAATCCGTTATTGATTATCTTAGCCTCCGAATTGAGAACGATTTAGTGAGTGAATGCTATAAGACAAAGACTTAGTAAATAGGAAAAGTTTGGAACACGGGAATATAAATGTATTGTTGTTGTATATCTTGGGATCAAAGTATCATATAAGTGTGTTACAAAGATAAAAAAACTAATCAATTAAAAAGGCTCCACCCGAATTCTAAAATTTTATAATGAGTGAATATTGATCACGTAAAAATATCATTTAGTAATATCAATCTATGTTTTTATATTGTATCTGAATTGTTTATACGATAATATTTGACGTATCTTTCATTCTATCAAGTAAAGAGGGATTAGTTATCACGTTCGATTCATTCCATCACTTATATCCAACAATCATTTTACGTTTTTGGCCTATTAATAATGTCACCTACTAAAGCAAGCATCTTAATAACAATTAAAAAATAGGTTATATGAGTTGAGGAGGATTCAGATTCAGACACCATGTGAACGAAACAAAACGATAATTAAAGAGAATTATTTTCTTTTTTTGTTTTGTTAGGCTTAGAACTTGTTAATATCTCTATTTTATAGCAATAATAGAGTATCCATTAATATTTAACTCGATATTATCTCAGTATTTTATCCTTTCAATCCATTACAGCTTGGCAAATCCCCATTTGCCCACCAGCCTATAGGCTATAGTAAAACATAAAAAAGAATGGGAGACCAATATATTTTTTTTGTTATTCAAACTATGTTAAAATTTTGATTGAACATTTAAATATGTAACAAAATATTCCTCTCATCCATTTTTATTTATTCAATATACTAAATATATTTGTTTAACTTTATTTGTCCGATTTAAAAAATTAAAAGATAATTTAATATTTTATGTTAATTTTACCCTTGCTATTAAGTATCATTCATTTTTTAATATTTAGATGATATATAATTAATAAGAGTGATATAGTAAATTATTTTTTTATTTATTATCTTTTAAAGAATTATTTGACAATCAAATATAAACAAATAAAAATGAAAGGAGAAAATCGGGGGGCTCTTTTAATTGAACAAAAATATCAAGTTGTGATATAGAAGTCGGTAGGACCATAATTTATCATAAATTAAAGTAGGTACATCAATGAATCTTTATGGGCCATTACTTATTTAAGAATGGATCCTAGGTAGAATATGTTTGCAACTCGATAGGAAGCCATTATTAGAAACATATACTCACCGATTGTTTGTATTATAAATTAATAGACGCATAACATACGTTTATATACTAAAAATAAATTTTTTGTATTTATATAACAATATAAGTTTTTAATTAACTTAAACTCACGTGGATTCATCTTTACTTGTTAAGGTGTATAAGAATAGTGTTGAGCATAGTATATTAGTAATTGTTTGTATTAATTATGCTAGAACTATTTCTTATGTTGTGTTTGATTTGGTGTATTAAAAATAAAATGCATTGCATAATTTCTATTAAAAAAAATACTACCATCCACAAATATGGTAGAAAAGATATGGAAAAAAAGTTGATGGATAATCGTATTTTCAATCATGTTAATGCATACATTAAAAATACTAATAATATACAAAGCTAATGCGTGTATATATATTATTTTTTCTAATATACTCTACCAAACGATCTCTTAATCACGATTAGTTAGTGTAGTATATTATTATTATTTTCACTTTGTTAAATCAGACAATGTACCTATGGGCCACGTTATCTGAAGAAATAGTTTTTTGAATCTTCTATTCTTCTTCCAAATAAATTTATGAATTATGTTAAAGTCAAACAAATTGTCCCAATATCATAACTAACCCGATTTTATGGGATCTTTCAAGTTAAGCTTAAGATTTTATTGGATGATACAATGTAATGTGAAATAATGACAGCAATTTACATATTCTAATCTACATGTGATTGTGATTAATACTTCATTCATCCTACTTTTTGTAGCACAAATAAATTGCAATACTCAAAGTGAATTAAATATTAGATTATTGGTATTAGACCATTAGGAAAGGGCATTCCGACAGTTCAGATTGAATATGAAAATTTTAGTTTGAGTCTTTTTTAAAATTTTTGAATTTAAGAAATTAAAATTAAAATTAAAATTAAATAAGAATAAGTTTGGATTGGCTCAGATTTCTTTAAGTTTGGTTTAAAATTAATTAATCAGTTTGGTTATTTCAAATTTTTGATATTCAGCCTATAGGTTCAGTTTCTTTTTCTTGAAAAAATAAATATCCTAATAATATATTCATGTTAAATCCATAATTCAAAATTTCAAAAAAAAAAAGAAGAAGAGAGATTTTGGTTTGGAAGTCAATTTGACCCAAACTATGTCCAACCCTAATTGGTAATGTATATCTCTTTAATGTGCTTTTCAAGTGAAGTGACCATGTCTTATATCATATTTAATTTAGAATGTCATGACTATGACATCAAACAATAGAAAAAAAAAATACACAAAAATAAAAAAAGAGTTGATAAACAAAGATGACAGAAGCCATGCTTTACCTATATGTTTGTTGAATTTCATTTTCTCCCATTATTTATTTCTCCAATATGAAATGTTAAGTTTTTAAATACTAAAAGAAGAAAAAAAACTTGATCAACTTAATTGGGCATAGTGGTTTGACAATTTTTACCATTAAAAAGACTGGCTCAAATTCAACTTTAATTTAATATATATACTCGGGAAAAGAAGTGCTATAAAATTAAGCATGTGATTTTCTGGTAATAGATTAAATTAGATCCCTAAATCGTGCATTCCATGACTTTTAAGAGCTTCACCACTTGAGAATTAAAAAGATTAATAAACAATACATAATTAACTAATTAGTCTTTGTTACATAATCAACTACTACTTCAAGAATAGAAGACATTGAGACGTAAACAATGAAATCGATATTAAAGCTAACAACCTAACAATATATTGAGTTTATTATTACGCAGTGGAAGTAATCAATCAATTAAGTGAAAATTATATGAAATAACAAACTATTAATTCAAATTAAATGCTATAACCATAGTTTATTTGTAATTCACAGCAAACATCTCATTTTTTTGCCATCTGATTCGGTATACAATTACCCATTCGGTATACAAATGTATAAAATGCATTTGTATAAAACAAGAAAAAATATATATATACAAATACATATATTTTCGTCTTATACACTTAGAATTATACAAATACAGATTTTATTATACAAATTACAATATATAAAATGAATTTATACAAAACTGAACAATTTGTATAAAAATTGGATGTATGTAGTGAATTATACAAAATCAAAAAGCTCCATAGGAAACATAAAATTTGCTATGGAGCGCAATTATGCAAACTATAGCTATAACATACAAATATGATTTTTATGTTTACTATATGTGAAAGTTATTCATCAATTAATCACACTAACTCTTCTATTTGATTAAAGGAAAATTCTAAAAATAACTATTTTCCAAATCATGTAAAACACCATCGATTCAAAAATCATTTTAAGAAAAAGCTGTTTTTATAAGTAAAAAAAAAAAACATGACGATCTCATGAATTTCAAACTAAAAAATGTAAAACTTCATCTCTCACAATAGCAATGACACTGTCATATATTTTCACTTTTTAAAAGTTTAAATTTCGAAAATCATGACAATTATCGATATTATGGACTTATCGATAAGCCCATCTATATATATCATGGATTTATCGGTAAGCCCAAATAACATCTTGGGCTCTTAGACGTGAGTTCGCTAGCCCATAGTGAACATATGGGGCCCAAAGCTCGGTCAAGAGATGTGCTAAAGTTGGAAAGAGTCCAAAGATGTTATTTGGGCTTATCGATAAGTCCATAATATAGATAGATGGGCCCATGAAAGCTCCACTTGGGCTAGTTTAATGGGCCCAAATGATCGAAAGGCCAGGCCAATTCGCAGCTTTCTGGCTCTCTCACCATTTTCTTTCGGAGAAAGTTACGGTTATATATCGTTCATAGTTTATCAATATGATCGAAATATACACAACATATATATTATAGGTATGCATATTATGTGTATAATATATGATTGAATGGTTCAGCTCCGTAATTTTTATGGGATAGATCTTTACCAAAATAGTCTTCCCATGATTATTTTGTTTCTAAAACTAAACAATAAGCATTGATTAAATCGTTAAAATATAACAATATGGCCTCTCATTTCTTATTGGCTTATTGATCTACAAAGAGCTGCTTGACATAGAATTATGCTTGCTTAAATATGCGCATCCTTTTTTTTCTTAATGAGAAATATGTAATATAATACCTCTAAGAAAGTCAACTTCCTATTACAATTTTGACCAATGTAATGCTTTTCACGTCTCCTATTTGCTTTATATTCTATTTTTTAGACATTTAAATTATATACACACGTGTTTATTTTTTTTATCTATGCTTAATGTCAACCCAAGGAAAAAAAAAACAGAATTTGTACTAGTATATGCACGTTGGTCTCTTTCATTTTATTTTATTCACCTCAATTGAAATTAAAGTGTTGGGAGTAAATTCAATTATGCAGGGCAGGATCAGTTAAAATTCGGGGTTAAGTCTCAATCAGTCTCACTCACCCAATTGTCATTCCTATTTACTTGAATATAATTATCAAGCTAAGAGTTAAAACTTATAGTACAACCAACTATAGTTATGTTTTACACTTTTCGGTATATTAAAGCACAAATCGATAATCTATATACCTCAAAGCTCACAAGTTAGGGCTAGCTCAAGTGGTTGAGTATCTTTATCATCCATCCGTTGATTGAATGTTCAAGTCACATACATTGGAGATAAGTAAAAACACTATTGATATCGAGGGGTTAAAAAAAAGGCTTGTATGTTGTAGTAACTAAAAAATAACTAACATTGAAAGATTTGAGATAATGTGGGTGACCCATTTCAACTCATTGTAGGATACCAAACTTTTTATCCAAGATCCAGCTTTTGACAATTTGGTACAGTTTGGGCCAGCTAGAACTAGTTTGGTTGATATTGACTTACAAAACACAAGTAGACCAACCCAAACCACCATTAATAGGGTAAATTTTATGGATGATTATTTTTCCCCCGATAAATAAGATAATCAATTATTATGGAGCAAGGAGTTTCAAATTCTATTGATGAAGCTCTAGAATTATGAGCTAGTGTAATAGGCTCACCTTTATTTCTAATGAGGCTTTACACTCGGGTTGATGTCTACTAAACGAGTGTTAGTGGTTTCCTTAATTTACGTGCTTCTTTATCTCGACTTAAGCTTCCTTGATTCGTTGATTGGATGTTTTTGGCCTATAATCCTTCCTACGAATAAATTTTAGGAAAAATTACTGAAATACACGTCTTATGTTTCATTTATTTCCAATAACTCCTTCATTTCTAAAATCTCTTATTTCTTTAATGTATCCGAGCTGAGCTACATATTAATGTATCTGAGCCAGTATTTAATGTATCCGAGCTATATATTATTTATCCGATTTATTTTATAATGTATCTGAGCTACATATTATGTGTCCGAGCTAGTTTTTAATGTATCCGAGCTACTACATATGTATCCGGTTATAAAGTATCTGAGATACTCTTTAATGTATTCGAGCTACATATTATGTATTCGGTTTGTGTTACTTTTTAAGGGATTAATATAATTACAAACAAAAGAGGGATAGATTGTAATTTCATATTAAAACTATGTCATTCCTAAATTTTATCCAAACTATGACGATAGATAAATGCGTGATTAGTTCCACAAATCTCAATAATAAATGGACAATGGCTAGTTTTCAAACACGGGGATTAAAAAATGGTCAACTAACAATATTTCCACCCATTAATAATACACCATTATGACTTTTTATTTATTTATTACTATTATTTCGAGTTTAACAACCATTTTGAAAAAGTTTTTCAATTTCCTCAACCAAACAACTCTAGAGAGAAGTTTCTTTATGCAAAAACTGAAATCACCTCCGTAATTAGTTTTTAAACATTTGAAATAAGTGAAAAAATTATTTCTGATGATGTTAAATTAAAGGTCATGCTAATATTCCACTCTCAAGGATATATGAGAGATTTTAATATTAACATGACCTAATTTCTTATATATGCGGGGCTAGAGACAAATTTATGGTTTTAATTATAAAGATTTTTAGTAATAAATTTATTGTATTGTTGTAGTTATGAATCAAAACATTATATTCATTAAAATTTTGGTAAATTTTTAATATAAATCTATATGTCGAATACAATTTTTTTAGTTCAGATAAACACATAACAAAAATTCTACATCCACTGAAGCCAAACTTATTACATTAATATCTTTCTTACTTACAATTTGTAAAACTAACCTCTATATATTTCAACCCCAAAACAAGTCAGATATTAAAATAATTACGACCTATACTATATGTGAAACCATAAATTCTATAATCTGCAAATTTCTCAAACACGTTTTTTTTGGCATCTTTAACCTTGTCACAATCATCAAAACCCCAAGTCTTTTTAAAATGTATATATTTTTGATGAAATAAAATGGAAGCACTAAAAAATACATATTTGTGCTAGGAAGTAGGATATATTTTATGTTTACGCGGATTTGACTCGTTTAAAATTATTGTGAACTCCAAATACTAATGAAAAGTCATAGAAGTTTCCAAAATATGAAACGACTTGATTCATTAGAGTGTTTTGACCACTCAATATTTTCCCTGGTCCTTTTCATACCGTAGATATTTTTTGATTTTATATTTGGTGTTCGATATCTATATTGGAGTCTAACTAGGACCTCATTTAAGGATAACACTTTTTATCCAAAAAAAATTATACTCAAAGCTCGAATTCGAGTCTCGAGACCTATCTTTTCATACCGTAGATATACATTTAAGTAGTTAGGTTAACAATTACTGTCCATTTAGGTTAATTTATTCTCAGTCAATGACTTCATATTTTGGTTAAATGTTAATTTGTCGAATTCCAATTTGTTGTCGTTTTTTTACCCTGTCATACTCCAACTAGTTGTGTCATCCTTTTTTATTTTATCTACCATTTATTTTTTTTATCTCAATTTATGTGTTGAATTTTTCTTTTTAACCTTTCTTTGAATAATGTCATACTTTTTTATTTAAAAATAATTTTAATTCTCAATGGGATGATTCATGGACACATTTTGGATAAAAAAGTACTGTTTTATTTTATTTAAATTTTGTATTCAATGAAACAACGCCATATAGATTGAAACAACAGAAGCAATACTTTTTCATGTGTGTTAAAAGAAGTCCATATTTGCAAACTAGAGAGACGATATAAGATTGTGTTAACGAAAGGTAACATAAATATCAAGTAAAATAGTTAAAGTGCGTGTAAATTGACGTACTTTCATTTATTAGTTGTTTATCAATAACCTAAGTTTGAGAGAAAAGATAAACTTTTACTTTCGGCAAAATAAATCCTTTTGGGATTGAGAAGAAGAAACCTACGACAGAAAAGCATTTCTCAACCAAAAAAAGAAGTAGATTGACTTTGAAGAAATGTTTTGGAGTGTAAAAATGCCCTCATAATTATTGAAACCTCAACTCTTAATAAGCAAGCCAACATAAAGTGGGATCCAGCTTCAAAGTCAATGCTTCATTGCTTTATTTTATGGCTTTTTTTGATGGAGTGAAATTTTGGTTAATCTTGTAACAATATAGGTTCTTTTGCACTACTATGGGATGAGTAGAATAGGGGGTGCTTGTTATTTTCACCTAGTGATTTCGGGTTTGAGTATTTTAGGAATAGAAAAAATTATGATAAAAACACTTCCAGTCTTTCATGTGATTTACTGAACTTTATGCAATACTAGCATGAATCTGATCATTAGTCAAATTCTAAAATAAATATCAGATACAAAATGGAAAACGAAAAAAATATGATACCTATTGGCTACAAATAATATTTTTTTATATTTATTTACAATGATTTGGTCATTAGTTTTTTGAAATATTGATAAAAATAACATTTATAAGAATATCAAATGATCGATGTGAAATCCATTAAGGTTAAAGAATTAGTCTATATTATCACGATGCTCTCGATTGATGATTATAGTTCAACGGACTACTATGGTTTATAAGTATTTCAAATTAAATAATGACTTTTAGTAGCAATTTTTAAAATTTATCTAAGTAAAACTCACATTCAAATACTACTTTGAATTTCAAATTGTCCTTTATTTTCAACTTGAAAGTTGACAATCCACCCAACTACTTGTACAACACCCCTCCCAATATCTTCACCTTTGTCAACTTTTACTTTTCTTTTTCCATTTTAAAATCCATTTTCTTCTCCTCGAGATACGTTACATTATTATTACATCGCTAATTTTTTTGCTTTTTCTTTCTTTTTAAAGACAATTTAAACCCCCAATGATTCCTAGGTTTGAACTACTACAATTATTTTATTAACAAAAAGATCAACTTGACCAATTAAAGAAAAAAAAAAAGTTACTCTAACTAAAATAAAGATAGTATACGCAAAATCTAACAAGAAATTATGTCTTTCAATTGTTGACAATTTGTACAATTTGTTGAAATGATCCCCAAGTAGATTTGAGAATATTGTGTCTACTCGTTAAGGGTCCTACAATGTTCATTTGGTGTAAGACAATAATTATTTTTTAAATATATTTTTTAATATTCTGTTTTATATTTTGTCAAAACTCTCAAGAGGAAATTTTAACAAGAGTACAAAAAACGAAAGTCACCCAAAGATACAAAAGGGAAAGAAGAAAAAAGAATCCCATGTGAGCTGTGACCTAGCTAGCTATACTGTGATTTTGTGTGGTTTTAATTTCAAGTTTGACGAAGACTGAGCATAACGAGATATCAGTAGGTCCTAAAAGACTCGTAATTATTGATTGATCGACATTTCTTCACTTTTAAATAGTTTAAAACGTAAATTTACTAATAATAATTAAAAGTATGTTTAAGATCAATTTTTAACGAAGGATAAAGTTATTTAACTTCTCGTATCAGAAAATCTAAGTCAATCTACTAATGATAAGGTTATATTTTAGGACCAAATGCAAATGAGGGCCAAAGTTATTCTATTTTCCATAATTCAAAATGGAGACAATGTTATTTTATTTCCCATAGTGGCGGACTTGAGGGATAAATATGAGCAAATTCACTAATGATAAAGGCAATTTAGGATCAAATTCAATTGGAGGGCAAGGTTTGAAACATAACATGAGTATGTATATGCTAAAAAAAAAAACTTATTGTATTACAATTTATTTGATATTATTTGATCAAACATATATTTAATGAATTTATTTGTTGACGTTTGATTATGGGTCTTGAGAAATAATGCGAAGAGCATATTTTTTAGTATGACGAATACGGAAAGGGCCATAAATTATATGAAATTGAATAAATATGTCTTAGTTAGTAGTTTGGTTTTAAAATGTCCTTATCGTCAATAATTTGGTTTAAAAATATATTTTTTAAATAAATATGTTTTTTTCTTTTTTCTAAAGACATTCTTTTTATTAATCAGAATCGTTTTATAAGAAAATGTTTATCCTACTTCAATTTAAAAATAATCAAAAAATAAAAATATTTTATATATATGACATATATTATCAGTTGAAAAAGTACATAAAGTTATTCTGTTTTAATTGATAAAATGAGATTATGAAAGAAAAAAAATTACTTCCTACATTTGTGTTAGTTAAAATGATTTTAAAAGAAAGATAACAAAAATAAAGTTATTTTCAAAGTTATATTTTTATTAGGAATATGATGTGTTTTAAAAAATAATAAAAAATTTCACCCATCTAATAATAATAAAGATATTTTAAAATTAAATTATTAGTTGTAAAGATATTTTTTAAGAGAAATTTGTATAAAATAACAAACTATTAATTCAAAATAAATGTTATAACCACAGTTTTATTTAATTCTAATTCGTAGCAAATACTTTGTCATTCGCCTCTCTCTCCAGAAATCTCGCTCGTCACTCTCCTCATTTCGCTCGCCACTCTCTCTCGCGTCTCTCACTTTATACAAACACAAATGTATAAATTGTGTTTGCGTTTGTATAAAGCGAAAGAAAAATGTATATTCAAATACAAATACATATCTCTTCGTCCTACACACTTATAATTATTAAATACAAATCTTCCCATGTCTAGTTTTTTTTTTTTCATTTCTTTCTTTCTCGCTTTATACAAACACAAATTATACAAAATACGATGTATAATTGTGTTTGTATAAAGTGAGAGAGAGATTTGATATACAAATACAACAATTTTAACTCGATTAAATTGTATACGAATTCAAATTCTATGCAGATATACAAACACAAAGAACATATAGATATAGAAACACAATTTTCATAAACACAGACACCGAAATTATATAAATTATTGTGATTTATACAAATTAGATGTCTGCGATTTTATATTATCAAATGCTGCCTGCGATTTTAATACAAATCATGTTTGCTATGGAGTACAAATAACAAAATTGTAGTCATATAGCGCTAATATGATTTTTATGTTTGCTAAACTTAAATTAACTCATTTTTTTATCTTAACTATGAGCAAAAAAGGATTTTTTAATTTAATTTTACCTAATTTAAGAGTATTTTTTACGTTTTAAAATAATGAGTAAGTAAAAATAAATGCACAAGAGTAGGTTTTAAATATCATATGCCTGTAAAAATAAAAGAGACTTTATGTATACCCCATATGGACTTTTGCATTAAAAGATGTTAAAGAGTCAACTCTACCTCACTGGCTCCAACCTAACTCTCATTTTACCATTCATTCATCTAACGGCTCATTACTTCCTTTTGACTTTCTGCCTCCTTCCTCCTCCGTCATCTTCCATTTTCCACCGGTTTACCCGTTAACCGGTCTCCAATACACTAAATAAATACTATAGTCAATGCCCTCTTTTTCTTTCCTACAAAGAAATGAATAATTAACGTGGACACATATCATTGGCTTAATCCTTTAGATGTTGTTTGGAGTTACGCAGTGATCTAAAATAAGTGATAGATACTTGTATGACTATGAATCATTCTATTAAAAATAAGATAAGTATTTCAATGTTAAATTTTATTAAATATAAAATATACTATAAATTGAGGCAGAGATCATACCTAATTTCTATAATAGTGATATCTATAAAAAATTAATCAACTTACAAACGACCCCTTTATAAGCTATAAGGTCAAAGTTTAGTCATTTATATTTAGATCAATAAAGATTGTGATATAATAACAAATTAAAGCTCTTAAATTTGAGATTTAGATATGAAAAAATCTTTTTAGTTAAATATTTTAAATTTTAACAACCATATATATTTTTTGTTTGATTTTTTATTTAGTGTTCGATATCTATATTACAATTTAATATTTTTAATTAAAAATGACAGAATACTTATCAATCCATCACAATCCTCGTTGTTAATTATAAATAGTAGTATTGATTCTGGTTAATAATCAAAGGTTTTGATTTCAAAACCCAAATATCCGGTCAAAAACAAAAAAAAAAGTCATTTATTAAGATATAAAGGTACAAAATAAAAGTAGAGAAAAAAAACAAAAGAAAAAAGAGAAAAAGGAGCATCATAAGTTTGACTCTCTCCCTCATTGATTAGAATAAGAATTTCCTCCATTTTCTCTCTCTCTTTTTTATTTCTATATCTTCATTATCTTCTACCCCTCTCATCACTCTTTCCAATCTTCTTCTTCTTCTCTCTGTTCTATGGTTTTCTAAACATGGCTGTAGACTTAATGACCAGTGGTTACAGAACCGATAATTTTTCATCAAAAATGGAGGAAACCGCCGTACAAGAAGCTGCGACCGCCGGACTTCAAAGCGTTGAGAAATTAATCCGATTGTTGTCTCAATCTCATCAAAATCAACATCAACAAAAACCGAATTTTCAAGATTCGTCATCTTCTTCTTTGGGTAAATCCTCTGTTTCTCCAGATTATCAAGCTGTAGCTGATGCTGCTGTAAACAAATTCAAAAAGTTCATTTCTTTACTTGATAAAAACAGAACTGGTCATGCTAGATTCCGCCGAGGCCCAATTAGTTCTCCTTCTCCTCCTCTTCCATCAAAACCCCAACAATTACAACAACTCATTAAGAATCAAAACCCCCAAATTGAAGAAATCGAAAAGCCCCAAACTTCAAATACCAAAATCTACTGTCCGACCCCAATTCAAAGGTTGCCTCCGTTACCTCATAACCATCTTCAATTAGTGAAAAATGGGTCGATTGAGAGGAAAGAAGCATCAACTACCATCAATTTTGCTTCTCCGTCGCCGGCGACTTCGTTTATGTCATCGTTAACAGGGGAAACAGAGAGCTTACAGCAGTCTTTATCTTCTGGGTTTCAAATAACAAATCTTTCTCAGGTTTCATCCGCCGGCCGGCCACCTCTTTCTACTTCTTCATTCAAAAGAAAGTGTAGTTCCATGGACGATACTGCTCTCAAGTGCAGCAGCGCCGGTGGGTCCTCCGGACGTTGCCACTGCCCAAAGAAAAGGTAAAAATCAACCCCAAGATTCCATTTTTATCACTTTAAATCCATAAATATACAGATCTTTACAAATTTATGTGAATTTTAACTGATTTATTGATAATTTATTCAGAAAATCAAGAGTCAAAAGAGTAGTAAGAGTCCCTGCTATTAGCATGAAAATGGCTGATATTCCACCTGATGATTATTCATGGAGAAAATATGGTCAAAAACCCATCAAGGGTTCTCCTCATCCTAGGTAAATCCTCACTTTTTTCGCTTTCTTGATGACTCGAACCCATAATTTCATATTTAATTTAAAGGGGGTTTATCATTCGAGCAACCGTATTGATTTTGATTTTGAACTTTTCCAGAGGATATTACAAATGTAGCAGCGTACGAGGATGTCCAGCAAGAAAACATGTAGAAAGAGCATTAGATGATCCAGCGATGTTGATTGTTACATATGAAGGAGAACACAATCATTCCCATTCCATTACAGAAACACCAGGAGCTCATGTTCTTGAATCTTCTTAAATTTTAATGATAATCAACGGCTCAGATCTTCTTTAGAAACATGAAGAGTAAATCAGCACCGTCGATCTAATGGTCAACGCCTAAAGAAAAAGAAAAAAAAGAGGCAATATTTGTTTAATTTTTATTCTCTCTATGTATTTGTCGTTGAAATACTTTTGATTATGCGTGGAAAAAAATTGAAAAGAAGATAGAGAGCACAAATTGTGGATTTGGTGGAAATTGAATCATGCAAAAATTTAGTGGGTACTTTTTTTTTTTTAATTTTTAATTTAATTTAATTTAATATACTATACATATCATGTTGGAAGATTTTTTTTTCCTTTATTTAATTTTATGATTTGACGTTTAATTATTTATACACGTTAGGTTGGTTCTAGCAAGGAAGTCCACTTATTCCATCTTCCACTAAAAAACAATTAAAAATAAATTAAAGAGTTTTGGCTCCTACCATAATAGTTAGTCAATGAGAATTAAGATTAAAGAATTTAATCAAGTTGGGATTAGTCTAATCAAGAACGTGTCGTAAGTGAGACGTTTGACAAACTTTAAGTTATATATATATATTTATATATATATATATAATTAATGGGAATATGGGTGGGTGTTACATCAGTTTGGACTTTTTTGAGGTAGTGTTGTTTTTATTATATTATTCAAATGTATGGTCCAGCTAATTGTCTAATAAATTATTTTTGGCTAATTTGGAATAATAATTGAGGGGAAGATGTTGGTTCGAGATAAATCTTTTGAAATTAATATTTGTGGATTGACTCAAGGGACAGATAACGATTTGGGTGGTGTGCGTGGGTCACAACTTGCACAACTTAATGTGTATAAATATTGCAAAGTCAATATGGAAACACTAATAATTAATGAAGTGCGATAAAAATCATGATAATTGAATACAGAAAGAAAAATGTTAGGTTGTTTGATAGATAGTTTTTTGGTGTTTATGCTGATGAATAGAAGAAGTATAAAAAAAATTGTGAAATAATTGAGATGCGAGTAAATTGACTTTACAAAAAAAATATTTTTAATGGTTTATTGTGTTGGATTCTTCTTTCGTTTCATATTAATTATCTGTTTTATTCTCTATATGCCTTTTAAGAAGTATTTGCTGGATAATTTTACTAATATATCTTTATTTATCAATTAATATACTCCTTTGAGAAGGAAACTTTTGGAACTTATAAAATTGTGTAGGCTTCCAAAAAAAATTGTTGGGGTAAAACGATTTTTTTTAATTAAACTTATATTGGTTTGGTAATTGAGGAGTACTCCCTTCGTTTATATTTACTTGTTTATGTTTGACTTGAGACATTCTTAATTAAAATAGATATAAAATGATAAATTATCTTTTGTATTTTCAAATTGAACAAGTAAAACGGATGACTATTTTTAGTATATTGGACAAATAAAAATGAATGAATGATTAAAGTAATTTGAGATAATTATTTCTAATAAGGTGAACGACTAATATGAAACAAATATAATATGGTTATAAAAATATTTAGTGGATCTTTGACAAATTTGAGCATAAAAAATAGAAATAGTATTTTGTAATAAGATGTAGAAAATGGATCACATGTGGAGAGATGAACGTGCCCTATACCCAAGTAGATAACTTTGTCTGGTCAAATTACGAGAACCCTCCTTTACATGGTACTATTTGGTATCCTATGCTATATTCTTGGATTTTTATATGACTTTTCTCAAATTATGTTCAAAATTAAAAGATAAAAGCCATCTAGGTTTTAATTGTTTGAATTAGTTAATTTTAGATGTTTTTAAGTCAAAAAAATATTTTAAAGTTAATGATGGACCCTTTCATTAGGGGTCTCATTTGGTTGAGTCTACATTGATCGTCATACTAGACATACCAAGCACATAAAATACGCAACTCAGTAATCAATTATTATTTGATTTAGTCAAAATTTGAGTATTTGACTACATGAAACCATGAAGACTTGAACTATATATAAAATATTTTTAATAACGTAAGATACATTTTTTTCTTAAGTTATAAGTTAATCCTAACAGAATGTGTGAAAGTGAAAGTTAATATTGAAAATTTGAGAGTCAGAATGAGAACAGTATTGGTACGTTGGTTAGTCAAATTTGGGCTTTAGCGGTGTCCTCTTTCATTGTCGGAACTGGCGATGGGTCAATTTCTTTTTATATCCATAACACGAATTCAAATATTTGGTTGTTTGCTACATTGTAATTTTCAAAATTTGACTACTTTGCCACACAATGATGAAGTCAGAAATTTTATCAACTAGGATACTTGACCTGTAAACATTATATTATTTTTCAATAAAGAATGTTTAACTAATCAATGTTCAACGTAGCTACGCTCCTGGTACAGAAGCACAAATTCATACAGTCTTGCAATTGGTCTAGTCAATTTATTAACCAAACTCATCTACCTTAATTCAACACTTTGAACATGTGTCTCATGAAGTCATTGCTTTGATCTATTTGAATAAATTAGCCCACAACAGATTCATACAAGTGAGCTAAACTAGTTTATACTCGAAGAATTACCCAAGAATTAATAACTATTATTGCCAATGGGCCTGTCAGCAGATTCAGTTGCTCATCATAAGGATTCTTAGGCCCATAGTTTTAAACAGAAATTCAAGGCCCATTATCTCTGTATGGAATTTGATTAAAGTGTATCACAAATCAAACACAAAAAAGCCTTCTTAATTGATTATCTCATATATCACCAAGTCCTTCTAATCCAAAAAATGTAGAATGACAAAGCAGACCATATGATTAGTTAATGATTGAGCAACTTTCACATATAGCAAACAAAAAAATCATATTTGTATGTTATAGCAAAGTTTGCATAATTGCGCTCCATAGCAAACATATATATGTATAATTCGCTATACATATACAATTGAAAGTTGTCTATTTCGTTATACATATATACAAAAAGAAGCAATTGTATAATTCGTTGGCTCCTCTTCAGAATTGTATAATTTCGCTGGCAGGCCATTTGTATAAATTGTTGTTAGCCTCTCGTTTGTATAAATCGTTGACAAAAATATTTGTATATAAAAAATCGCTCTCTTTCGCTTTATACAAACATAAATTATACATTATACAAACATAAAACTGGGCAGGGGAATATTTTTATTGTATAATTATAAGTGTATAGGACGAATATATATGTATTTGCATGTGTATATACAATTTTCTCTCGCTTTATACAAACAGAAACGCAATTTATACAATTTTGTTGTATAAAACGAGAAAGAGAGAAAGACAAAAGAGAACTGGGCAGGGGAATATTTTTATTGTATAATTATAAGTGTATAGGACGAATATATATGTATTTGCATGCGTATATACAATTTTCTCGCGCTTTATACAAACAGAAA
>NW_006239109.1:108444-147650 GCF_000226075.1 Solanum tuberosum
CTGTTGTATAAAACGAGAAAAAGAGAAATGCAAAAGAGAACTGGGCAGGGGAATATTTTTATTGTATAATTATAAGTGTATAGGACGAATATATATGTATTTGCATGTGTATATACAATTTTCTTTCGCTTTATATAAACATAAATTATACATTATACAAACATAAATTTTACATTATATTGTATAATCTGTGTTTGTATAAAACGAGAAAAAGAGAAATGCAAAAGAGAACTGGGCAGGGGAATATTTTTATTGTATAATTATAAGTGTATAGGACGAATATATATGTATTTGCATGTGTATATACAATTTTCTCTCGCTTTATACAAACAGACACGCAATCTATACAATTCTGTTGTATAAAACGAGAAAGAGAGAAAGACAAAAGAGAACTGGGCAGGGAAAATATTTTTATTGTATAGTTATAAGTGTATAGGACGAATATATATGTATTTGCATGTGTATATACAATTTTCTCTCGCTTTATACAAACAGAAACG
Organism: Solanum tuberosum; assembly: GCF_000226075.1. Classification (NCBI taxonomy): domain Eukaryota; kingdom Viridiplantae; phylum Streptophyta; class Magnoliopsida; order Solanales; family Solanaceae; genus Solanum; species Solanum tuberosum. Next base: position 108,945 of record NW_006239109.1, read on the forward strand.
CAATTTATACACTTCTGTTGTATAAAGCGAGAGAGGCGAGCACAGAGGGAGTGAGCGAGAGAGGAGAGTGGCGAGCGAGAGTTTGAGGGAGACAGGCGCTGACAAACAGTTTGCTACAGGACACAATTAAATCAAAGTGTGATTATACCATTTAATTTGAATTAATAGTTTGCCATTATGTATAATTTTCCCTTAGGACATAGTAGTTTATATTAGGAAATTCAATGAACATACGTAGATATTTAATTACTGAATCAATAACTAAAACGAGCTATGAGTTCAACGACAAATTCAGTTTAAATCTCGACTTCGCCTCTTCTAGTAGACTGGGTGGGTTGCAACAAAAGCTGATAGTTACAGCCTTACAGGAACAAATATTGACTGGATTACAGGCGTTCGAGTTAGTATTTAGTACAAAAGATTTTACTAAATATTGAAATCTAGTACTAGTGGCCAAACAGATAACCAAAAATGTCAAAAAGGTAACATGACATCTTTATGTGCAAGATTTAATAATGAAAAGCATTATGGTCCCTCGCCACAACCAAAATAGTGATCCATTCATTGTTGCTTCTTTTTGCACGGTCTCAATTTTTAAAAAAACACTCAGTATTGGTTGGTGAATCAAGTTGTGCTAAGAAAAACTAAAAAAAATCAAGTTCTTCGTGTGTTTACCTTTTTATATTCTGAACCATCTTAATGAAAATTCTGGCTCCGTCATTGATGACAGAAAAAGTAATTTATTGAGACTATATAGTATTTTGACGATTTGTTGTTTAGTTCTCTGTTTTCATTTTCTTAGTTTTGAGACATGATGAATAGTACTATCAAATTTCTAATGTTTTTCTTCAGTGTCACAACAGCACAACCACTAAAGGGACAGAACCAATTGATTTTTGCAGATCAAAGGCTTGCTATAGTATACCCCATTATACAAAAATTCAAGAATATCATCTCTGCTGATCCTCTAGGTATTACAAAAACTTGGGTTGGTCCAAACATATGTAATTATACTGGTTTTTATTGTGAAAGTCCTCCAGACAACAATTCAGCAATTGCTCTTGCTTCTATTGATTTCAATGGCTTTCAACTTAGCGCGTTGACACTTGATGGCTTCCTTGATCAGCTTCCTGATATAGCTATTTTCCATGCTAATTCAAACAATTTTGGTGGGACTCTGTCTCCTAAAATCGCGAATCTTCCTTATCTCTATGAACTTGATATTAGTAACAACCAATTTTTCGGTCCATTTCCTAGTCCAATTTTGGGCATGAATAGCCTAAATATATTGGATATAAGATTCAATTCTTTCACTGGATCAGTCCCACCTCAATTGTTCACTAAAGATCAATTAGACGCGCTCTTCATCAACAACAACAATTTCATGCAAATGCTTCCTGATAACATCGTGACCAGCCATGTCACATATCTTACTTTAGCTAACAACAGATTTTTCGGTCCTATCCCACATAGTATTTCCAAAATCTTGTCGAGTTTGTCTGAGGTTTTGCTGCTTAACAACTTGTTAAGTGGATGTCTTCCTTACGAGATAGGATTCTTAAACGAAGCAATAGTCTTCGATGCTGGCAATAATAGACTCACCGGTCCACTTCCGTTCTCATTAGGGTGTTTGGAAAATGTAGAAATGTTGAATTTTGCTAGAAATCAGATGTATGGGATAGTGCCTGATGTGATTTGTGCCCTGGGGAATTTGGCAAATTTATCGTTGTCCGATAACTATTTCACAGGATTTGGGCCAATTTGCTTGAGATTGATAGAAAATGGAGTGCTTGATTTGAGGAATAATTGTATTCCTGGTTTTCCATTTCAAAGATCAATAGCTGAATGTGTTGCATTTTTTGCTTACCCAAGGTACTGTCCTCATATGGCTACATATACTTATATTCCTTGTTGGCTTTCAAATTTCAAAACACCTACTCTGGATCTCCCTGAATTGGCTCCTTAGTAAGGGTAACACGGTGTACAAAGCATTATGCGTTAGCATGGTTCGGGAAAAGATCATTAGAAAATTCTGGTATTTGATCATAAACATACATGTCCCATTTTCGCGATCTTTTTTTGTTTTAATTAAATTAAGCTTGTAATTTCCATTGAACAGAGTGTGATATCTCATAATAACTTGCGATCTCTGTTTATGGAGTATTGCTCAGTTGTAAATTTACGTTACTTTTATGTTATGGGAAAGATACTTATATAATATGCTCTTAATTAAATGGCAAAGATGGATAGATAACAGAAGTCTCATTGAATAATTACTTATGTAGTTAAATTACAGATACCATAATAGATCGAATTGAATTAATTTTGTAACGATCCGTCTGAGGCTGATCTAGCAGAAAATTTATATGTCGCTACTCGGAAAGTTTTCTGGCCCAAATTCTTTCACTATTGACTTACTCATAACGTTCGTTACAAATTCTGAAGTACTTCCTTCATGTGCATGTCAAGGTATCGCAAGGAAAACTATCATGAAACTAGAGTTTTAGCAAAGCTCAACACAAACAAATGCTCCAAGAGACATAGGTTCAGTTCATGATATACTGGCAGGTCGCACATTCTACTCTTCTCAAATCACACTCGCGAAATTACGAGGGATATGTTGTGGTTGTAGGATAAAACGTGGGATTGTTTTGTCCCGCATTTGTTTATAAGATCCTGAGATATTTTTGTGTATCTTATCCTACCAACCAGGCAACCACATGAGTAAAGCATGACACAATTTCAGCTCATGGTGCATATATTCTTACATTTAATTAGTAGTACCACCTAATTATAATTCTGGAAAATACTAAAGTGTTTAAACTAAATTATATTTAATGCACCATCGACCGACTATTGCCATGGCGTTAGTGCAGCGTTGGTGGATGTCCAGCTCTGAACAGTCCATCAGTAACAATAACTTATCATTTGATTATGTATAATTATCAAAGAGCTTTGTCATACAATCACTCTTTCTTTGTTTTCACTGGTTTTATTTAATTTGGTTAGTGGACATATGATATAAACTAGCTAGCAAGAGCTAGAATGTACTTGGCTTTTCCTTAATATATGATATATATACCCCCTCCGTATCAAATTATATGGCAATCAATCAAAGTAATCTTTGAAGCTAACATATAATAGATTAGTTCAACATGTTATCATATAATTTATGTTAACCGTTTACTTCATCTAAAACCTTTATCTTTCTTTTACCCTTAATTAAAAAAAGGCTGAATTAGTTAAGAGCAAATTTCAAAAATAGCTATATATAATTTGCTTAATTACGGCTCATAATTACATGTTAGGAGGGAAAAGAGACGAGCGAGATTGGGAGAGGGAGTAAAGAGACGAGCAAGCGGGAGGGCAGAGAGAGGTGAGAGACAAATTATATTTGTATATTTGTTGGATAATTGTATATATGTAACTAGTATGTATATGTATCAGTGATTATATTTGTATATCCGCGGGATAATGGTATATATGTAATTAGTATGTATATGTATCAATGAATACAATTGTATTAACAAATACAATTATATCAATGTTGTATCAAGTTCAACTTTTGTATTTGTATAATGATTGTTTATCATTTGTATCAATGTTGTATCACTAAATACATGCGCATTTATATTTTATATCACTGAAAAAGATATGTATAGTTGACACTTATCTTTTGTATTTATATAATTAGTTGTTATCATTTGTATTTGCATAACGGAGTGTTAACATTTGTATTTGTATTGAGAGAGAGGCGAGAAGGGGGGGGTGGTAGAGAGAGGGGACATATGCGAGTGAGTGCAGAGAGAGAGGACGAAAGAAAATAGCTACTATAAATTGTAATTCTTTTAAACTATAGTGGTGTATTGTAAATACATATCACATGTTTGCTTAATTACGTAATTTTCCCAATAAGTTGTTAGAAAGAAGGCCCATTTTGATTTGGGTCTTGTCTTGGGTGCAATACTATATATAAATGTATTGGTTTGAAGCACAAAGGCAAATGAAGATTCTTAAAAGCTTCCATGTATAAATCTTGTCGAGTCATTAATCACCATTACTTAGTTGAACTAATCTTTTGGGTATGCTGCTGCTGTTGAATCTTCTTAGCAACTTCATAGAATACATCGGTTGTTTAATAATTGTAAACAAAGGTAGAACCGTTATGTGATATGCTTTATTTAAGCGTAGGTTCGTTCATCAGAAACAATTTATCTACCTTTACAAGTCAGGAGTATCCTAAGTATCTCAATTATTCAAGTGATGTTTCGTTTCTTTTTCAAATTTCAACAAGTAGAATGATTATTGAGTGAAAAGAGAAGAGAAATCATGTCTTGACATTGCCCAAATTCCAAAAAACAACACATTGATATGACAAGCCCAATCAAGAATGGGCCATTAGTCAAAGCATGTATAATCTTATCACTGGACCATGAATAACAGTCCTACACTTCTCTTCATACAGCACCTAAAATATTAGATGGACCACTAAACAATTCTCCTACAAATTTGGTTAACAACTTAAATATAGCAAAACTTAAACATTGTAGAGTAGCAAATACGATCCATAAAACGACAAGCCTTGTAATGGACTAGATAAATAGTCTTTTTTGTGTAATTCTAAATGTGAAGCAAGTCGATGTATCTTATTATTGCTGAAATTGAATACTTTAAATTCAACAAATCCTCTCTTCTCGAGAAATAACTAATATGACAAATCTTTTTAACCATAATTGAATTTCCATATCTAGCCTTCTACTTTAAAACTATACAAATCAAATCAACATAACTAGTGACTTAAAATATTTTGAAAAGTTAAACGAAACACTAATTAAAAAAAAAACTATTTGACTCACCAAACAAAAACAAGTCAAATAAAAACACCTTCAGATAAAGCGAAGCAAAGAAAGTAAATATTAACTCATAAGTTAAACTTATTTACACTATACGGAAATGTAAATTGATAACCAACCAAACAAATATACCATATTTGATATATGTACTGAATTTTATAAACAACAAATTGAAATACTACTCCTGCCAAACATAGTATACTAATCATGATATAATTTTAATACAATGAACAGTTTATTTCAAAACTACCCCTCAGTAATGACCTAGTGAGAAGCCTGGTACTATTGAACATGAGTAGTTCATAAATGCAATATTATTTTATCGTGTGTTTGGTTATAAACATTAAGTTGTCACTGAATTGTCTATTTCATCATTTATATTATAGTAATTGAATAACTTAGATTAATAATTAATCCTAAAATAACTTATTTTCGACCGTGAAACATTATGGCCATGGCTGACACAGAAACAGAGAGAAAAATAGCCAGACTAAATATTGGAAGTCCCCACTTTTCTTTTTTCTTTCTCAAAAATCTTCACGTGAATCTGACTCTGCCTTTTGCCATATCTTCTTAGACAGCTGCTTCTCTCTTCACTCTTCCACCTCTACACATATTCCACAACAATTCAATCTGGAAAAAATTTCTTAAACAAGATGAAAATACAACAATTCTTACTACTTACCATTCTTCTGTTTTTATCTGTTTCTTTTCATTCCACTGTTTCGTTGATTCCTTCTGATGCATCAGCATTGTTAGCATTCAAATATAAAGCTGATTTGGACAACAAACTTGCATTTTCTGCTAATACAAGTTCCAGATTCTGCAAATGGAAAGGGATACAATGCTCGGAGAAGAAAGTGATTCGTATTGTTATCGAAAGTTTTAGCTTACGAGGTACGTTTCCAGCTAATACATTGTCTATGCTTGATCAACTCAGAGTATTGAGTTTACAGAACAACTCACTTACCGGTCCGATTCCGGACCTTTCTCCACTTATTAATCTCAAAGTTCTTTTCCTGGACCATAATTTGTTCACCGGTTCAATACCAGCTTCCATTTTCACTCTTCATAGGCTTAAAACCCTTGATCTCTCCTATAATAATCTCACCGGTTCAATACCCGTTGCAATCAACGGGTTGAACCGGTTGTACTATCTCCGGCTTGACTCGAACCGGATAAACGGATCAATCCCACCGCTGAACCAATCTACCCTCCATATCTTCAACATTTCTCACAATGCCCTTTCTGGTCCTATTCCGGTAACGAAAACGTTATCCCGGTTTAAAACGGCGTCGTTTTCAGACAATAAAGGACTTTGTGGTGAGATCGTACACAAAGAATGCCGTCCAATACAACCGTTTTTCAGTCCATCCACCGCTGCCTCCACTAAAATTACGCCGCCGCCGTCTAAAACTCCGGCAGAACTCGGCCAAAACGAAGAGTTACGACAGGGTAGCCCGTTAAACCGTAAAGAAAACAAATCACATAAAAGATCCTTACTCATTATTGGAGTTTCAACAGCTTGTTTAGTCCTTTTATGTTCAGTCATACTATTAGCATTAGCGTCGAAGAAGCACAGGAACTCGAAGAAATTGGGAGAAACTAAGAAATCCGTATTCGATCCAAGTGTTAGCGGCAATGCAGAAGCAGTAATAAGAATTGAAGAAGACAACAATGAACTGGAAGAGAAGGTGAAGAGAGTACAACAAGGAATGCAGCAAGTGATGGGTAAAAGTGGGAGCTTAGTATTCTGTGCAGGTGAGGTGCATGTGTATACCCTGGAGCAGCTGATGAGAGCTTCTGCTGAGCTTTTAGGTAGAGGAACAATGGGGACTACTTACAAAGCAGTGCTTGATAACCGTCTGATTGTATGTGTTAAGAGATTGGACGGTGGGAGATTGGCGGGTACAAGTCAAGAAGAGTTTGAGCAGCATATGGAATCAGTGGGCGGGCTTAGGCACCCGAATTTGGTTCCTTTTCGGGCTTATTTTCAGGCCCGACAAGAAAGGCTTTTGGTTTATGATTATCAACCCAATGGCAGCCTGTCTTCTCTTATTCATGGTACGTTCTTCTCCGTATATCTTGTACTTATTATTTATTAAGATGCGCATAAACTATACGAAAAATATTATTAATGCAATTATTTTGACGAGAAGTAAAATATAATAAAATGAACGGAGTATTTTGAAGGTGTTGTCCAATCAAATAGGGTCCATACACCATACCCTATTGTTACAGTTTCTCAACCCCAATGTTCTCCCAAACACAGAGAATCTTGCAGCTGACCCTGATGACATTTTTGGACACATATTTCTGTCATCGTAAAATACTTTTATATTTGTTTAGTGTCCTAATCATAGATTATAGTATTATTATTGAAGCTAGTTCTGTCTGCATTAAGAATGTTATTGTTTCACGTGTGGTTGCGTAACGTGAAGTTAATAAGAGTACGGTGGTTAGCATTAATAATTCATAAAGTAATATAAATAATAGCTTTATTGCATATACTGAATTTTTTGGTCAATCTGACGTGGCATATGAAATAAAGTTTGACTGGTCAACCTGCCACGTGTACAGGTTCCAAGTCATCAAGAGCAAAGCCACTTCACTGGACTTCATGTCTGAAAATAGCAGAGGATGTAACTCAAGGACTTTCCTACATCCACCAAGCATGGAGGCTTGTCCATGGCAATCTCAAGTCATCTAACGTCCTCCTCGGCTCCGATTTCGAGGCGTGCATAACCGACTACTGTCTCTCCATCCTAGCTGTCCCCTCAGACGATGACAATCCTGATTCTGTAGCTTATCAGGCTCCAGAAATTCGGAAGCTGAATCACAACAACCACCACCACCACCGCCAAGCTAGTGCCAAGGCTGATGTCTATTCGTTTGGTGTTCTTTTGCTTGAACTTCTAACGGGTAAGCATCCTTCAGAACATCCATATCTAATGCCAGATGATATGTTACATTGGGTGAAGTCTACTAGAGAGGATCATGATGGTAGCATTGGAGAAGATAGTAAGTTGGAGATGCTTCTTGAAGTTGCTATGGCTTGTAGAGTGAGCTCACCAGAGCAAAGACCAACAATGTGGCAAGTGTTAAAGATGATACAAGAGATTAAAGAAGCTGTTGTAATGGAAGATAGTAATGAAATGGACCTTCTCACTGGCCCTCCTAAATCCTAATTCTTATTTAAATCTTAGTTATTATAAAATTGAATTTGTATTATATTCACTACATGAGACTTTTCAATATTAGTAATTGCAAAAGAAAGGAACAAAAGGGGAAAGACTTATACTTTTGTTACATGACCCTCATTCACCCTATTATATTGGATAACTATGTCTCACTTCCAAACAAATCGGTATGTTTTATGCTAGTTGTCAGCCTACTACAACCCTCCTCCTTTATCTGGTCTCGGGATCAACATGTTTGTTGTTGGCAGTGTTTTTTCTCAATAACATATTTCAATTTGACTTCTTCAAGATGTTTAAGTAAGATTGAATCTTGGTAGACAATAAAGAAATGCAGTATTTAATATACATCTACTCAAATTCAAGGAAAGAAAAAACATGTTGCCATCTGGTTAGCTGTTGGCTGGCTAGCTACTTTTAGTTCAGTACTTGAATGTTGGATTTCTTTTTGTGTTAGCAGGTTGAAATCATAAAAATGGAGTAGTTATTATAGTTGGAGGGTGAACACATTTTTCACTTTTGCCCCTATAATTTTGTGGCTTTGATAGAGGTGAGTAGGTGTAACATTTTGTTGGTAGTTAATTGGACAAATTAATACTATAGTTAATAGCATAGCTGGATGCTTTAATTTCGTATTGAACCATTATTTCCACCTTATAAATATGACACTGAATTTAGGTTTGGGGAATTTGTGTTCTTTATTACAAATAGTAATACTAGAAACACCTCATGGTATATGCTTCAACAATTAACCTAACCACCATTAGAGGATATATGGTGTAGAGAATGGGGTTGCTCCTTTATTAACCAGAGGCCTCGGGTATAAAAAAATCTTTGATAAAAAGCGTTTTTCCTGAATGGAACCCTACGAAGTGCGAATTCAAATTTTCCTACTCCACCCAAACAAAAATAACAAAATTGACCTAACAATTGAAAAGAAACCCATCCACTTTCAAATGGTCCCTTTGCCACAAAATTATTACTAACGTGCTTGTAGTTTCTTTGTTTATTATACCTTTGAATAGATTTTGATGTATGCCTGCAAGGAAACATCAGTCGAAATCAGAGTCATTCCACCCATTTGTACAGAAAAAGAAAAATTGGACCACAAACACCAGATACAACCATCCATCTGCTAAAAACTGGAAGCAAGGTCCTTTGACTAATACCGTTCATTGTTAATTCCTAAAAATCGCGAGTCAACGAATGTAAGTATCCTGACACTGCTGTTTGAATTATGATCGACTTTCAGCGACTTGAAGGTCGATCATAATTCAAAAACTATCTAGCAACCACTTCAAACTTTTTTTTTTCTCCAAAAAAGTGTTAACAATCATAACATCAATTCAATATTGTAATTAGAGAGCAAGCATGTTGGCCTTAAATTAATATACACATACAGATATATTTCTTTCTGTCTACTTGACCTTGAAGAGAGGCAAGCAACCTATAGCTTTAATAAATCAAGTGTCTTAATGTTAGGGTATGGGGCTTTTATTTGTCACTATAATCCAAGATAGAATTTTGAAACTCATTGAAATGGAATATGATCCTCAAATTAGGTGGGATGACCAATTTTCAGGTGCTTTTAGGCATTAGCCATAAAATTGTTACACTTCTATTGAAAACAAAATAAAATTCGGACAAGAATATCCTTGTTTAAAACATGAAAAAACTTATATGATTGATTTTGAAACTTCAGCAAAATTTTGAACCCTATTAATTGTTTTTTTTTTTGGCTTTGACACTCCAACAATTTTTTGAATTACATGAATCATTTGTTGGGTTCGACTTGTCATTTCTTCAAATTCCTTCACCTACCATAGTTTAGTTGGCGATAAAAGAGTGGCTAAGTATTAATAAAAACTTTTAAAATAGTGGTTAATAATATTTGATAAAAGGGGGTTAAAAATGGCTATTTTAACCCATCTCGTCTACTCCTGACATATTGGGCCTTCTTTATGCACTCGGATTAACGGGTCATTATTGGACTGTATTTATGTTGGGCCATGGTGCTAAAAGCCCAATATGTCCAGCAATCGGCCGAACTGGACGATGATAGAAGAGGCAGAGAGGAAAAATGAATGTTGAGGGTGGGAAGGGCCAAATATTCCAGAAACTGCTAGAAATATCTGGTTGTCTCTTCGCCATTTCTCTTTATCTTCATCTTTCCCTAAAATCTCCAATCAAATACTAACCTTTTCAGTAGAAGAAGAGTCAGAAATAGGAAAACTCCGGCGACGAAAGTCACAGATCGCAACTGTAACTGAAATGCCATGGACAGTACAGATGCTGACATGATGGAGGCGGAGGCCACGGCGGCGGTGGCGCCACCGGTACCGTCACCGTCACTACTGCATTCAGGTTCAGACCAGGATGGTGCTATTAGAGGGATGCTTACTATGGCTCGCCAGCTTATCGATCAAGGCAAGCCTTCTCAAGCTCTTCAAGCGGTAATCTCATTTCTCCCTACCTTTAGAGCATCGTTCTCCTGAATAAAAATATTTGATTTTGACTTCTTCGTTTAACTGAACATGAATGTTCTCTTACTTGTTTACCTACTGAGTGAACGACTGAGTTTTATTTGAATGCTGGTTTTTTTGTGGTTGTGAATATCACTAGGATCAAGGGCCTGTTTACTTGGAAATCTCTACCAGATTTAGTTTCACTTTGTGATTACAATTGTTATTATGTTATTTAACATCAAATTCATCTGTTAGCTAATAATCAACAATCGTCGTATGGAAGCTGATGTAGTCCTAATCATTCTTCAATAGTCACTAATCTAAATAATGTCAGATACTTAAACAATCCAAACCAGACAGATGATAAGTACACCGTGATAAATTGGATTTAAAGGACAATTCATTTTCAAGGTATTGTATCAGATTATTTTCAAGGGTTTGGAATTGAGGTCATATTTATTGTCTGGGGCAAAGTGCAACACTTGCTCCATCATTACATATATGACCATTTTTTGTTAATTGTACTCTCTATATGTTACACAAGTTGTTGGCAAGAGACTTGTATCTTATTATTATATGTATAGGAGTCCATCTGATAATTCTTTTCGTTTTTTTTTTTTTTGGATAAAAAATTCTACCTTGAGTTTTATGTATGTCTTGTGTTCATAATTACATAAGTGTTGGGTTTGCATATATGCTGGTTATATCCTAATTCTTGGCTACACATTCTGACGTCCATAGATCACATAGCCAATGGCATTATAAAAGTTGTATTAATATTGCAAGAGTATTTTCGTAATATGTATGGAAGAGAATTACACCTATCTATTGTGGGATCTAAGATACACTATCCTGTAATGATGTCAGTGAAGATGCGCTAAGAGCATCTCTTTCGATAAATGCAAATAGATTGCTAGATGAGATAGTCACTTCATGGATAAGTTTCTATGAGTTTAGATGATTAAATAGGCAGTGGTGAATGTGGTCAATGTATTCCAATATAGGTAGTGCGATGGTAAGATACCCTATCATTGGTACTTGACATTGCCTGTCAATTCCATTACTTATTGAAGGATGAACATATGTTTAGTGGAGGAAAGATATGTAGATAACATGTTAAGATATCTTTAAACATTTTATTACCGCATTGTAACTTTGTAAGTTTGTCATTGGGATGTCCTCCACTCGATACTTTTTTTTTGACATGGTAACAGATTGTGTATATAAATCAGCAGCACTAAGGCTGGTATCCAAAAAAAATTCAGCACTGAAACTACATCCCAAAGAGTGAAATCAAAGACTATCCCTATATCCTATTCTTTTGTATTAATCTACTGTTGCCTTCAAAACACCTAGAGTTTCTCTCCTTCCAGATGGTCCACCATATTACTGCTGGGACAATTCTCCATCTATCTTTGTTTGTTCTGCCACCACCCAGTATTCCAGCTTATTAGAGCCTGTTCTGTTCTTTCAGGGCACAGTCCACCTTATGCCTCTGTAGCTAGCTACTTTACATTGAAGAAACAAATGGTTAATTGTTTCGGCATTTTGGTCACGAAAATAGCATCTTGGCACATATGTATGCCCCTCTTCATGAGATTCTCCTAAATTAGAACAGCTTCTTTCACAACCAGCCAAGTGAAAATTAGCCACTTTTTAAGGAATTTTGAATTTCCGGATAAGCTTCCAAGGTAGAAAACTGATCTGAGATCCCATTTGATTCATATCCTTATAGGCCTGCTCTCCATACTCTTTTCTGGGATATATAAGAAAGTCTATTAGACTCTCTGTTTCAGTGTCTTAAAGTTAAAGAAACAAAAAGTTTTTCTAGTGGTGTTATTGTAAAATATGGTTCAGTTGTGCACCTCCTTGTGTTTTGAGGCCTACTTTATATGTAAATATGTTTCATCTAAAATTTCTAATGAGTTGTAACTTGTATGGATTTTCTATATTTTCTAATTTCCTGATAAGTGACATGTATTGTCACCATTGTTTTTATGGATCAGTTGAGTGGCATGTATAATGTAAAATTACATTTCTAACTATTTTATCGGAAGAAATTGTCATTAGATGAGTGACAAGAAAATGTATCTTTTCCTTCTATAAATAATTAGTTACTTGTGGAAAGTGCATTCAAATATGTAAAATGTTATCATGTTATGTCAGTTTTAGCTGATTATACCTGTTGTCTTCCGGGAATCAGTTCTAGTCTTTTGTCTTTTAGCTTCTCCTTAAAACAATTTAGCACCGTGTTAACTATAGCTAATGAGTTATGATTGAAAAAGCATGAAAATATGTAGCAATCATCTTATAATCAGTATATGCTGATTATACCTACAGCCATCCTGGAAACAGATCTAGTCCTTTTAGCTTCCCCTTTCAACAACTTAGCATTGTGTCAAGTGTTAGCTATGAATAATTAGTTGCTTATGTAAAATGCATCCAAATATGTAAAAGCAGTCATCTTATGCCTACAGGAATCAGATCTAGTTTGGTTTCTCCTTTCAACAATTTAGCATTCTGTTATAACTTATAACTGCTTGTGGATTTTAGCGACGAAGCACCAATCAGGCTAAGAATAACGAGAAATTCTGGTTAAAACAGCTAAATAAACAAAACCAAACAGACCCTTTAAAATTCAGTTCTCGGAAAATTTTCCAAGAATTTGGTACTTTGGTGGAACAGTAGATGAGCTGTATGCGGTTGCTATATTTTTCCTTCAATTTGTCCTCTTTTATTCTTTTGGGGAATTTTTTTCTGGGAAGGGGAAATGAAGCTTCGGTTTGTAATCTTATATCTGTTAGCTTAATCTCATGCAATGGTGCCTGTAGCAGTTGCATTGATCTCATAACTCTGGGTTGCAAATTTTAGAATAGCATACATGCGATTGCATTGTGTCTAGTTCAAGTGCCATCTATTCTTGAATTTAGTGGCACATCTGTATCACGAAAACTTTGCATTTTCTGCCTGTGTTCATGTTAATCTCGTACTAATCAAATAAGGCAACAGGTGGTGACGGCCATGAGAACCAAAGGTGGTGAGCTGGCCGTAATTCTAGCCCTTAATCGTGCCCAGGAGCTGTACAGAAATAAAGTACAGGCAAGTGTGGCTGCAGATGAGCTGGCTTCTTTGTTTGCTGAGTGTGCCATTGCTGAGGCCATCCCTACTATATCCCAACCTTCTGAACATAATACAGTGGATAAACCAATTGAAGTAGATTCTCATGGAACTTCAATACTATCTGAAACTGGCAGAAAACAGATAATGTTTGATGCATTCTCTGACGGAAGCAGCTTTGTTTGCTTACAATGTGGTGGTCTGGTTAGCACCCATCGCAAAGATGAACACTACTCATTCTGGTGTTGCAAAAATTGAGTTAGTTTTCAACTTGAATGGAATACATTCCCATGCCAAGTTATTGGACTTAGTGCTGCATTCTTACTGTCACTACTAATCATGATATGCATTTTAGCCAGTGGGTTCTCTAGTATACATAATTTGCTCTTGGCTCCAGACCAGGCTTACGTTCTCACTAGGCTTGTTGTTGTAAGCACTACATGGCCGATTTGGTAGCTGGAGTTATGAATGCATAGGTCGCACTGAAAGTCATATGGCTATAGATATTGACAATAGAAAATGTATTCAGTTTTTTGGAGTATGTTGTGCACTTTGTACTATTCAAGATGTTTTGAAATAATTGAAGCATGTCCCTATAGTGACTTGTAAATCATGGTTTCCTTCCGAGAATTAGCATCACAATTACTGTTTGCACCAATTGATTATGAAACTGGCCATAAGGGTGCTACTGTTCTTGTAGCATGACGGGTGAGTTCCAAAATATATCACCACCAAAAGAAAAATCAAAATATTAACTTGACATGCATACATTGGTGGAAATTTCTTTCGTGCTTGCCAAAATAATAACTCTGTTGAACAGACATATCAAGTTCGTTTTGCTAGCTTAGCCCTGGTAAACAAATTTATCTGCAGCTGAATATATTCTCTCTATATAAGTGGAGTTAAATGTCGTCTCCTGTAGAACAAAGTGTTCTTTACAACACGTATATTCACAATGGAGATACCGAAAAGAAATAGGCTCAGCAACTACAGAAAATGCTGCATTTATCATTACTTTAAACAAAATCAATGTTGTGTTTACACACAATGTACATTACACATTTATCAAGAATGACACAAAAAAAAGAAAAAATTCAAGGCAAAGGATCTTTTGACATTGCTTATGAGACCAGACGGAAGAATTCCTTCAAGTTGATTGTAATTTGCCAAAATGTATACACAAATCTTGACCTTGTCCTATAATCAATCTACTAGCGACTTCAGCATCCACCTTCTAAGTATTCTTCTGCAATTACTCAGGCAATCCTATGTAGCTTCAACATATTCACAAGATGCTGCGGTTTGAAAAATTCAAAAATCTAACAATTCCCAACTAAAACCCACTCCTGTAAGAACACCTAAAACCAAATTCCCCCTCACGGCTCCACCACTTCAACTGCAATCTGCACATATAATACCTGTATTCAAAACTGCATTAACCCTTGAAGAAGTGAAAGAAATTTACAGTACAATTAAAAAAAATACAACTTACCAGCACTTATTTCCAGTTTCTTCCTGTACCATGTGTAAGGGCTCGAGAAAGAGATCAGAATAGAATATACAGTTGCCACGAATAAGCTAGCGACCATTTCTGCACATAATATCTGGCAGAGCCTGGGTACGAGGTCGTGACCTCATGATTGTTTCATCACTGTGTCTAATCCACTCAGAGAGTTTCCAAGGTTTTTGCCACTTCCATTTGAACTGTAATAGCCACTGATGATGACTTCTCTTCCACCTCCACAACTTCCCACCTTGTCCTGCTACTGTTAATTTCTTCATTGTCAATTGGCCTAGCGGTACCATCTGCATCATTAGAGCTTATTATCATCAGCCATTTCTTTGTTAATCATGCTGACTTAGAGTTAGGCAACTGTCAAACAGTCAAAGAAGAAAAAGTAAAATAATAAAGCAACCTTTCGTGTTTGATCCATAAAGGCTGCTGCCTCTCTGACTGACGCATTAGCAATGCCAGCTGAATATTTGAGTTGCTTTTGTGCTGGTACAGGGATTGGAGATGGTGGACCGCTCATTTCGTCAACAAAGTGCTTGTTAGAGTTACCCTGTTTCACATTACAGCATCATCAGTGTAAGAAAATGAAAAATACAAGACACCACTAACAGCCCTAAAAAGGAAACTAAGATCAGAATAAATTCATTTTGATTTTGTCGACAGATGTATTACTCAAGGACAGTTAAAGAGTATGCATAAACAACACCAAATAGAGTTCTTTTACAGGATGGTAACAGAAAGAAAGAAAAAACTTTGACAGCCGAGGATCTGAACATGAGCACTTAAAGTTTGGAAGTAAATAACCAGATAGCATACAGAAAGTCTCAATCAGCCATGTATTGCAAACTCACAATGCATTATTTGAAAGCCTTGCATGCTTCCCTTAAAGTAAGATCTAAAACACTTGATTTATGATTTGGGACAAAAGAAAATACAAGCGAGTATGATCCTACCGAAGCTGGGGAAGACAATGCAACTGAAACAGCTTGCTTAAGCTCCTTCTCAACTTCCTTTCTCCTAATTTCACTCTGCCGCAATAGACCAATGAGTTCTTTCATCTGCTCTTTCATTTCCTTGATCTCAAGCTCCTTCTCCCAAAGTTGGCATCTGGATGAAATAATGAGAGTTAAGGCAAAGAAAACCCCAAAGACTGCCACAAAACAGAACTAAAGATTTTGCATCTACAAATTTTCCTCATAGTTAATAGCTAGACATCATGTCAGAAACCTTCAAGAATTCTTATGAACTGTGAGGTGGAAACCGTTATCGCAAGTACCACATGAGGTAGTTGTAAACTGGAGTATCTTAGACACTTGTTCTTAAGAAAATCTTCTGTCCTCCATTTTGTTTTTTTGACTGGGATGATGTGAAAGTTTACATCTGTGTGGACATAGGGATGTCCCCACTTCCATTACCATTTGATGTCCCCAACTCACCGAGATCGAAAAATCTTTTGGCTAACTCTCACTATTGGACCCAAGCAGTACACACCTAATCCACTGCTAAGCTCAAACGATCTCTCTCCAGCTAGTGTTTAAGATAATTTTAGTCGCACTAGAAGAATGAGCATACAAATTCTAGCCATCTTTACTTATGAAGTTTCGGACCAAACTTCATATTACAAGATACAAAACATATCAGTAGAATACCTTGTATCTGCAAGAGAATTGAACATATATTGGAGTAAACTTTTTGCATCCCCCATCGAGCGTAGTTGGTTCCAACGCCCACGATTGCTAAAGGCACGCTCTCGTTCTTCTGCTTCTGAAAGTTGTGAAGCCATTGCAACTAGAGAATTGGATGAAATGCCTAACATATTCTCTAGAGAAGCAATTCGTGCCATTCTAGCATTTGGCGACATTGAAGATGCCCTGAACAGATAACCACAAATAGAAATCCATTAGATTGAACTTTCTTTAGCACTTTAATGTATTCTTTTAATGCTACTTAGACTGCATTTTGGAGATACTGAATCCATTATTGGCAGATAGAACAGAGATGCATTCAGTATATGTACCTAGAGAAACCATTTTTACCCCTTGGAGGACTCAGTCCTTTTGAAGCAAATTCATCAACTTGTTTCAAAACTGCTAGCTCTTCACCAAGTGCAGCTCGTCTGAGATGAAAAGAAACCATTTTAAAGATGCAACCCAGAATATGTTGTGTGCGCACACATTAAGAGAAGATTAATTTAGGTAAAATAAATTTTGTTACATACACTTGACTTTGCTTCTCATACTCATGACGAACTTCATGAACATTCACCATCACTTCAAGCTCATGATCAAGCCAACGTTGCAACGATTTCTCATTGCTCTGAATGCAAAAGATTCTTGACTAAATTATTTGATCAAATAGGTACAGAAACAAAGTCCATTAGAGTCCAAAAGAGAGCAAGATTGGTACCTGTCCATTTGCTACATGGCCATTGCTAGTAACTGCATGATAAACAGAACATTAGTAAGTTTAACAAGTTAAAATGCAAAAATAAGGCATTTTTAAATCAGAATTGCACCAGTAATCCACAAATAAGGCATCAGATAAAAGGTAAATATAGTGCAAACCTGAGTTCTCGCGACCTGAAGATTTACGCGCTTCTAGCAATTCTTTTAGTCTCTTGGTTGCCATTGCAGCCTCCTCTGTCTTTCTTTGAAGAACCTGAAATAAATCCATGATGCCATATAACATTCAGATATTGACTGTGATCACCTACTTGCACGAACTTGACTCTTGTACACGTTATTCTAGTAAGCCATCAATTTATGTTACCCATTTAACAAAAGCTATCAAAAGTATAATAGCTACAATTGGGCAGGAGGTGTACTGTTTCCTCTCTAATACACGCTGCATTTTGATTGAGCTAGGTCTTCAAGAAATACAAGTTCTTTTCTGAACTTGTGATCAAAGTAAAAAAAAAAAATAGAAACAGGCTGTCTTCTACTCTGGTACAAATAGATGTTCAAGTGGCCGAATTTTTCTTCGAGGATCGAATCAAATGCCCAATTACACATATCCATTCCATGAAGTAGAATTGTAGCACTTAAAAAACAGATTGATTTTTCGGGTGTCACAACTAGAATGTACATCAAGTTTCTCTTCACTAAAACAGTTGGAGAAGAATGAAAGACAATGCAAGGACATAGAGGAACGTAAAATGCTCACCATCTTTTGTCGTTGATTTAAAGCTAGCAATTTATGTCTCTCATACTCATTCCTTCTTCCTTCCTTCTTTAACTGCATTCCAAAGAAATTATTGTTGGTAAACAACATGAAGTAGAATTTCGGTCAGACTGAGTTGCATTTGCCTCATCAGTACTGTGCATAAAGAGAAGACTGTTATGAAAACATGTGTATCACTGAAATAGCAGGAACGTCATCCCTTTCAGATAATGGCTATCCACCATACTACAAGATGAAGAATGGTTGGTGAAAAAAGTAATCGCAGGAAACTACCTGCAGTAACTCTTTCTCCCGTGATGCCTTCCACTGACGAAATTGTTCAGCCTCTTGTTTAATTTTATGCTGCAACTGTACCTATAAAAGGGAAGAATATAAGTTGCATATAAGTGGTGCAAATGATGTTAATCAAAGAAGAAATGGGAACCAACCTTCTGTGCCTTGATTGATTGTATCTCATCTTGCAAGCGCTTTGCTGCGTCATCACTCTTCTGTTTTTGCTTTAAAAGCTGAACCTGGTTCTCTTGTTTTTTCTTAAGATCTTGTATCTGTCAGCAACATGTTATAGATATTAGAGTTAACCATGACACTCATGTCTATACAATAAACATGGTACAATTGGGCAGACCTGTGCTTCAAGGGACTTTAGTTTCTGGGAATGTGTATCTTGCAATTTTATTGCTTGTCCATCATTATTGGCAAGGTTTTCAACCTCAGCTAATAATCTATCTCTCTCTAGCTGCATCAAAAGTTCAGTTCAAAACAGGGAACATCAGTTTGACAAGCTCAGATGACAATGTGTGATAGTATTTTCATTGCTTTTTATTACCTGCACCGCTCTTTTCTCCTCTTCAAGTTCCAAAAGTTTCTTTCCAAAATGTTGCTTCAGAGCCATGGTATTATCAGAGCCTCCATAAAGTTTCATTTCAGACTGAATTGATATACAGATATATATTACATCAAATCATCACATGGATCAAAGACAGGAAAACGAGCAACCAGAGAAGGTTATCATCTAACAGAAATTCACAACCAAGAGTGCTATCCCATGTTTAAATTCCATATTCACAATTAATATTTTTGGTTAACTATATTCACAATTAACTGCAAGTACACCAAATAACAAACATCTAAATACGAGTTTATTACATAAAAAAAAAGACAAAACCATTAAGTGCAAGAGTCTGCCTTACCTCCTTCTGCTCTAAGCGCCTATTTAATTCGTTCAATTCTTTGTCCAGTGAATCTTGCAGGAGGGTATGTTCCCACTCTTTTGCTGCTTCGTCATCCATATCTCCTGAATCACCTGGCAGTACAGAGACTGGCTCCAAATCAGAATATTGAACTGCTTAGATATTAAGGTTTTAAATTCTTAAAGACAATGAAAATGACTTTCTTATCCAGAAAACATCCCAGTCCGAAACATACTAATCGGGATATAAACCTCATTGAAAAGTACCAAAAGTTGAGAATGGCATACCATTTTCACTCATTGGATAGTCAGATGATTCTATACTTTGCAATCCCCTTTTGAGACCTTCGTTTTTTACTGAAAAGACACCATTAGCCTGAAATCAAGATGAAGATTCTGTTATGCAACTAAGTTAGAATACCGTTTGTCTTTCTTTTTTTTATATAACCAAGAAATCTCCGCTGACCAGTGCCCCCTCCCCCACCTTCTCAAATTAAATACCAATTACCAAGGTTTTATTTGCCACAGGGTTCGACCATGATGTGCGCCTACCCACACATCACAAGCTGAACTCTTACCACTAGACCAAAGACCTGGAGGCATGATAAATCCTCTTTCCTAAAATGGGTTCAATGAATGTGGGGAGCTCAATATATACCTTCACTTCTGCCCCACACTGCTCAGTGCCAGAGCCTCTTCTGCGGTACTCATGCAATTCTCGGCTTAGCTCCTCATTATTAGCTTCAAGCCATGAAATCCTATCCTTGAGTACCTACACGAGAAATTTCCAATTAAACCTCATTGTCATTTAGTGAAGACCGAAGACTATCCACAGCTTGATTTAATGTTTAAAAAGGTGACATCTACACCCAAAGCACAACAAAAAGTTACCTGAATTTCATCAGAGGAAGCACCTCCACCACGGGCGCAGAGTTCTGCCTGCAAAAACTCTAGTTGTTGCCGCATCTTCAGCATCTCACTAGATACAGGATCTCGATTGATCTGGACAATGTTTAGTGAGAACTACTTAGGATTCTTGATCCAGAAATGACAAGAAGAAATATGAAATAAGATTTGTCATCAGACTTACAACTGGCTTGTTCTGGATATTGCGAGCCCGATTTGCATATTTAAGAGTGTTCAGAGTTTCTTCAGCATTTATATCAGCAGGACTAATGCATGCTGGAAAACACATAAACCAGACATAAGCAAGAACATAGAAGGAATCTACTTGTCGCCAGAACAAGACATAGCAACATCTCAAAGATCATCAAAAAGAAGGATAACAATTCTAATTAAATTCAAAGATACAACTACATATTTTAACTTAGATAAGCTTAATTTCATTCTTCCACAGACCACTTTTATTTCCTTGGGTTTTCTCCTTTAAACTGACAATGGAAGATGTATGGAATAAAAATTGTGACATCATGTGCCAGATAAATACACCTCATGATGTGTCCCAAAACAACAGTACTTTGACTTCCTCACTGTATCCGCCTATCACCCACCAACAGCCCAACAGGCTCAAAAGCAATAAGAGTTATATGTTTCATTATAAAACATCACCTCAAGAATGACGAACTACCTACTAGAAAATCTTTGCACTTGTGCATTTGGCTGTTTAGCATGGCTTATTCTAGGTCCAGAAGAAAGAATATAGTTGGTATCACTATGTCATGATCAAAGTGCTTTCATTGGCAAGATCCAAGTGTAGAGAAGTTCAGTGAAAATGAAACATAAAAAAGTTGTTTCACTGTGATATTCAATCCATTCAAAATAGAAAGAATAAGTTGTTAAACTGGAATTACCTATCATGACTGTCCGACTGTTACCGCCAAGGGAATCCTGTCATTTCCAGAAACTCTTAATTAAAAAAAATCAACAAATAACTCAATTAACAGACTAGAAATAAATCAACAAGGGAAAAACAGAAACGAAGTCACTTCAAAAAATGAAGATTTTGCCAAATCCTAAAAATATCAAGCGCCCTAATATGGTATTATTGCCAAACTCAGTCCACGATTTTTTGTTCATTTCCTCTCCACCGAGATGACTTCTTCTTTCATGTGATAGATTCTCCAGTGAGAAAACATATAACTAATGTCAACTGACGTTTTACTGTTACACAATAAAGAGTATCAAGGATTTCAGGAGCACCTTTCAATATTAGAAGTCAGATTACAACACTGGAAAAGGGCTGGACTTATTTAGATTGGCCGTTGGAAAGACTTTGAAGAAACCATTTATTATAAATATTGCATCATAACTATTGACAAATTGAGAAGCAAGAGGTGTCCCTGATGTCAATGACCATTTTAACAACAAAAAGTGCAAAGAGAACTCATTTGATCAAATGAAACAAGAGGTAGTTTTGCATTATTTTGATCAAATGAGTTGTCACACCTGTTCACAGTTTCAGCATACAGTACACAAATGAGGAGATGCTCAGACAGAAATAACATGTTTTTCCCATTTCTTAGAACTGAAACCAACCTGCAATAGCCGAGTGAGTTTACTGTCTCTATATGGAACATGGACGCCTTCTTTCCTCTTTTTCTCATCTCCAAGTGCACTAATAACATTTCCAAGTGCAAGAAGGCCTCTATTAATGTGAACTCCTGCAATGAAAAATATGTCAACAACCATCACGCAAGAGACACTTTCAAACCAGTAAGAATGTCAAAACAAGAACCTTCTTTAAAACGAAGACCATCTGATCCTGTTCGTTTAGCTCTCTCTGAACCAGCAAGATCTACCAAATGCAGCTTAGCACAAAGATATTCTTCAGTCATGCATTCATTGCTATTGCCGTCATTAGAACCGGTCTTGCGCATCTGCTCCATTGTAATGGTGAATATGGCATGAGAGCGACTGAAAAGTGAAAGCAAAAGGGAGATAAAGTTATCTCATCGTGTAGTATAAATGTTTTACAAATAATTCAGCAGAAAGAATGCATCTTCATGAGTCAATAATAAATCCTTTCAGGATTCAAGCAACGACTGGATTTAATAACTCTTGCTATTGGTTTGCATTTGTTGTTACATTCGATTTTACAAATTTAAGTGTCAAAGTATTACTCGTTGAAACATTTTCTTTCTTAACAAAGGAGAAAGTCCACTAGTAAATTATTGGAACATTAGAAATTTGAATCAAATCATGTGATATACAACAAATGTTTTAGTTAAATGTCATGGAAGCAGGTACTTAAAGAAGCTAAAAGACATGTTTTCTGTTAGGCTTCTCCAGTTTAATAACTTCATTGACATGTTACCAGTAAGAAATAAACGTAGATTAATTAACTTGCAGAAAAAACAATTCATAGTAGAAAGAGCAAAAGTGCAATAAAATACCATGTCCGCTTCAATGGATTTTACTGAAGTTACTTTCCTGCTTAATATTCTATGAAGTAACACATTAAAAAAAGAGAAATATAACTATAAAAAGAAAATATTTAATGTCAATTTTTGTTCTTTCTAAATTTTGGAGTTCAATGTGAGAATCTATCATATTTCAGACAAAAACTATGCAATTAACTACATTCCAACCTTGATTGGTTATTCATGTTTGTACTGCCTGTGGCTCTACTAAGTGATCCTTGCTCCAGACAGTCCGCCATTTCTTTGAGTGTTCTTACACTGCGTTCGGTGGATCCTGCCAATGTAATAACACCATTTGAAGATTCGCGAATTTGTATTGGGGGTTTCCCAGGAATATTTACTTTTCCATTGTGTCCATTTGCTGTCTCTGATTTGTTAACAGAGACAGAATCCAGCAAATCTCGTACTTCTTCTTTGTGTATCTGGAAAAGGAATTATCTTAGTAAAAATGTTGCATAATTACTTTTACAAAGTATGCATAATGTTATTCAACTGGAAAGCGTGTCCAGAGGAGGTTTGTACAAAGAACCACGTGATAGGGGAAAATGTTTATGTCCAAAAATAGTTTGATCAATATGTAGAAACTAGAAACAGTGTTTGACCAGTCTATAGGTTTAAAGTGAAGAGAACTGAAAGCAGACTATAGTGTGATGTTGCATTGACAAGACACTTCATATTGAAAGAATTAACACGATCTCCAGTATTGTCTAACTAAAAGAAGTCGGGAAAAGGAATAACCCATGAGCAAAGTCGATCATGTGCAGAGTTGCCACCATGTTTCTCATCCATCTATTTCAATTAAGGATAAGAGCATGTAAATGTAGCTAGAATTTGGACTTGATGTATAGTTTGAGTCCATCATGGAAGTATAATCCTACTATGGCTAAAAGAAGACCACGTGTTCAATTAACAAAGTCACTCAGTTTTCTTATATGATCAATTACTTGTGATCTCAACTACACCAAAAAGAATAAATGCAGTAATTTAGGGAACATAAGAGTCTTCTAGTAGATGCTTTGGTTTAAAAGCAATTTGCTTGGACAAAATACTCGCCAGTAACTAAAATGCTTACAGCCTCAACAAAATGAAAAGGGGATCACAGGAAAATTTATAAGGGCACACCGCACACGTAGGTTAAGATTTCAGTAAACATAAATAGAACAGAGAAAAGAAATGAGTAAGTAAACCTCAATGAAAGACACATGCAACTGGAACTCTGCCTGATTCTTCGAGGTCTCAATCTTGTTGAACAAAGAATTCATAACAAGGGGAATTAGTCCAGTTTGAAAGCCATCTTTGAAACCAGTTCCCATGGTGTATGTTTTTCCTGAACCTGTCTGCATTTTGTTGAAATGTAAATTGAAAGAATATGGAAACAAATGGCAAACTTAACTGTAGCCTTTATTACAGACCCACACTTCTAGTATTACCAAAATGATTTACCTGGCCATAAGCAAGAACAGTGGCATTATAACCTTGAAACAATCCATCAACAAGAGGAGCCACACACTCTTGATACATGGCAGTTGAGGGAGAAGCTGTGCTCCCGTAAACATGATCAAAAGTAAATGAATGTGTACCAATTTGCACCTGCATGCCCACCAATTATCAACCTTAACGTCAATTTAAATCAGCAATAACAACATCAACTATCCAGTGTAATCCCACAAAGCGAGGTCTGGGAAGCGCAGAGTGTACACAGACCTTACCCCTACCTTGGAGGTAGAGAGGTGTTTCCGATAGACCCTCAGCTCAAGGAAAAAAAACAGTCCAAAGCAGTACAAAAAAAGAAAAAACGGAAATGAAGAAGCCATGACTCAATAGAAAACAGCACCACATTAAACAAAAACAACAAGATAACTTCCCAGACTTAAAAGGGGGAGGATTTGGAGAAAGTGGAATCTGTAGTTTACGAGTTGCGACTAATAAAATAAGTAACCTTTTCACATCAAAAATATTAGCTCCATAAGGGAAATAGTTAACATGCATGATTCTTTTGGAAACAATAATCTTCAATCAGGTGAATTATATTGCATTTGCTACACAACTGAAAACTACAAAATCATGAAGAAAAGGTCAATCACAGATCTAATTGAAACACAAAATCTCAGGGAAAGCAAACAAAGATTCTAGTCTTTGTATGAACCCCAGATAGCACCAAAAGAAAATTCTTTTTCCCCAATTTCACTTCTCAAACAAAAATTCTTCTTCCCCAATTTAGAACCACACTAGAATGAACCAAACACAATCACATAAATCGAAGTAAATTCGATTAGCTTTCCGCAATCAAGCTTATTAACAGTTTAATTCTTCACCATTTTAGCACAAACTATTCATCTACCATTGCGCTATCAATAAAATCAGAGTAAAAACTCCGATCACACCAACATGCAGAACCCATTAACTTAAAACCTTTAAGAACTTCACCATCACACAATAAGATCCAGATCTCCAAAAGAAAAATCACCAATTTCAGAAACAAAAAGCTAAATACAAAGTTAACTGAATCCAAAAATGCTGAACCCAGTACACTAAAAAGTCCAACAATGGTGAATCCGAGAATGACATTGCACTATTACAGTACCTGTGGCTTCCCATGGACCACAGAAACACAATCTTTACAACCCTGAAGCTTCTCATCTCCAATAAGTGGCCTTATATGAACTGCTACTTTAACACAACAATCCTCCCCAGGAGAAGTTTCCATAACAAATCCTCAACAACAAAAACACAGAAAGTAGTAATGAAGAAGGTTTGTGGGTAGGGAAAAAAAAACAGTTAGCTTAGAAGATTTTTTTCACGGAATTGGAAAGGAAGTTTTAAGGGACCAGAAAGTGATGCTGCAGCAGCAACAAATACAAACAGCTATAAGAGTCGGTGATAAAGAAAAATAGAAGAAAACAGAGAGAAATGAAGAAATGAGAAAGAGAGAGAGAATGGAGAAAAGGGTAATTGAGGAAAATGGAGAAGAGAGAGAGGGGGTGGGGTGGGGGGAAATGGAGGAGTATATCACAAGATGGAGATTGTGACTGTGGCTATGGGTGTGTTAGTAGTGTAACTACAAGGACAGCAACAATGACAACAACCACTAACATAAGTTGTTTTTTATTTTTTATTTTGTTTGTTGCCTTACTTTTATTATTATACTTTTGAGATTGATTTACATACCAATAATTAACAATCTATAATCTTTCATTATGGTATATGTAATCACATTACATAATTTGAATACATATTAGGATAAAATAAAAATAGGCTTAATACATATTTACTCCCTTAAATTTATCCGAATATGTTATTTGTATATTCGAACTAAGCCATGTTTCAATTGAATACCTTAATTTTTAATAATGTATTTCAATTAGACAGTTTAAATTTTGAAGAAAAAGTTATATGTGTTTCCACTCGTTTATTACATAGTTAAGTTAAACACTTAAAATATAGACAGAATACTTAAACGAGCTTTTTTTTTACTTTGCATCAATTAATATTTATGTCCTCCAACTTTGAATTTATACACTTAAATTTATATAGAATTGAACATGTAGATACATGTATCCTACGTGACAATTCACATCCTACTTGTGTCCTACATGCATTATGTCACATCAGAAGAGCATATTTACTTGTGGAGATCAAAACTTGATTAACATAGATATCATTAAAAAACATATTTATATATTATACTTAAAATATATCATCTCCTTTAGTCATACGATTCAATAAGTCGTAAAATCTGAGTCATATTCTAGTCCTTTAATTGGACCCTTTACTATGTTTTTTTATTTATTGGTTGTTGGAGTCTTGGTCTGCACTACTAGAAAGAGTGCACTGTGCACAGGAGCCCAGACGGTTAATGGCTTCAATGCTTACATGTCAGAACTCCACGAGACTTATAAACTACTCTTTCCTAAAATGCCCTTGGCGGCTTACTCAACGGCCTCTGTCTCATTTCCCGTCAAAAACAGTTGTCCCTTACACTTTTGGTCGTTATTCTACTTACAACTCTCCCCATTTTTACTTTCTTATTTTTCTTCTTTATTAAATTATTTCATACAATCAACCTGGGTTGTGATACAGTAATAGATTTGTTTCATCTTTAATCAGATA
Organism: Solanum tuberosum; assembly: GCF_000226075.1. Classification (NCBI taxonomy): domain Eukaryota; kingdom Viridiplantae; phylum Streptophyta; class Magnoliopsida; order Solanales; family Solanaceae; genus Solanum; species Solanum tuberosum. Next base: position 135,949 of record NW_006239109.1, read on the forward strand.
ATTCAAGATTGAATCGCGTCACTTTTGAATGGATTTTGCAGTGCGCTATCTAGATTTAGTTGGAGCTTCATGCAGGCTATGTACACCAAATGGAAAACAAAACAAATGGAGTATTTCATAGACAACATTAATAGCTCCTCTGTTTAAAAAAGAGAATTATCTAATTTGACTTCACGTGAAAGCTGAAATTGTCAAAAAAGAAAAAGTGTCCATTTTAAAACAGACTAAAAAGAAAATTAGATCATTTGTTTTGACTCTATTCGAAACGAAGGGAGTATTATACTTACAAGTATATATATAATACACATCACGTCACAATTACGTATAGTAATAAATATTCATTCATACTTATTAATTAGAAATTTTGAATTTAAATCTTAAAAATAAATCGTATTCATTTGAATGTGTTTTACATCATAATGTAATTATTTTCGAAACAAATTTAAATTAAATCAAACCTCAAAATAGACGTATAAGGTCTAAAAGTATAGTGAAATGGCCAAAAAAGAAAAGGTGTATCACAAGCACAGCGCAAACCACGTGATATATGGAATCGTATACGATTACAAGGAAGATGTTGTTTACATTTTCTTTGGCACGCACGAGCATGCCTAGTTGGGTTCGTGTTTTTTATATTCTATACTTTACTTTATTATTTTCTTTCATTACTCCTATATTTTATTATTATAATATAGAGTCGTCTACCATCCTATTAATTAAGTGGGGCTTGGAGATTCTATTAGCTAGGATCAGTAGGGTGTAGGGGGCAAATAAGTTCAAGGATGATTAGTTAAATAATTAACCAAAATATTGTGTTTTGAATATATTATAAAAAATTTATGATTTTGTTTGTTTCATTTTATATGTATCTTAGTTTAAGCATAGAATTTAAGAATATAATAAAACCTTTTAAATATTATGGTTTTAATGAAGTTTGTTAAATTATTTTTAAAAAGTTAGTACTAAATATTAAAAGTGATAAAATATTTATTATTAAACACTTTCGATTCAACTTTTGAACATATTTGATGTTTACGGTTTATCAAGTATATAATTAAAGATTTTTTAATATATTTAAAGTGACTAACTTGTTTACGTAATAGACATTTCAAATTAAAACACGCCAAAAAAATTCAAAAAATTAATTGAAAGTATCTAATAAAATCATTTTATTACGTATTCAGATGCTCAACTTAAACAAGTCGCAGTTTAAGTATCTAAATATAATTTACTTATTTGTTTTAAAAAATTGTCTATATACTAAGATGTGGGAACTTCAAATTGTTACTGATTGCAACAAATTTTCTCCATGATTTGAGGGTCGTTAATGGCGTATTTCTCGAACGTAGGAGGTCATATTTTGATATCTTTATCAATCTCTCATGGATTTATGAAATTTTTGAGATGTATTTTCAAAGAAATATAATACCCTTTATATAGACATGCATTAGTGTTTAGAGTAAAATAGCCTCCAAGAAACCCTAACTGAAAAAGGACTCGTGTTATAGAGTCATATAAAATTTTGATGTCTACCGTTACTAAATGGGATCTATGAAATATTGGAAAAAGAAAGGATTTGTGAAATTAGCACCATGCCCACAGTAGTTTAAGGATTTAATTGCCTTATACATACGGATATATATAGTATATTAAATTGACGTTATTATTGTACTTTAACTAGTTAAAACTGATAATTTATTTTACTAATTATCATTAGGCTAACAAACTACATATAATAAGATAAAATACTTATATCTATGGAAAAAAAATTAATTATATTGTCTATATACAATACTTTAACTCATTGTTTAAATGTAAATTGTTCATTTACAAGTACAAGCTTAAATTGACTTTAGCAGTTTAAACTAGATTAAAAATCATTTGTTTGTTGTTTAGTATAAGTACAATTATTTTTTGTAGGGACTAGCTAGAGAAGAGAAAGGTCAATTGCACTAAAATTAAACTAGAAATAGTATAATGGACCCATGGTTGTTAATAGATATTAAATTGAACTCCTACCACCCAACTAATACAGCTCAAATGGTGGTACAAAGAGGTCTCACAAGTTCACAATACAAGCAAACAAAGAACAAAAACTATATACAACAATAATAACATGCTAGATAAAAGTTTATAAGTGGATTTGGAAAAGATAATGTTTATGTAGATTGCACCTCTACTTTATGAGGATAGAAACATTGTTTCTGATAGATCATCGACTCCAGAAAAACATAACAAATAGAGTATGAAGAAGAAATACAATAGTGATGAAGTCATGCTGATAATAATAAAGAAATACAATAACAACAAAAATAAATAATACGACAACCAAAGCAAATGATTTATACAAGTTCTAATTACAAAAACTATATGAATATCGCACTCAATATTTGAATTATTTTTCATATATATGCTATACGATCAGATTTTTCTATAATAACATTAATTCTACTATAATGTCTAAGTTTTTGTTATAAATTATAATTATCCACGTCAAAGGAACGTTAGAGCAAATGCTTATACCGATGTAGCTACTTTATTCACCACAATAATTAAGGGTCACGTAGTAGATTTATTTTTTAGACTTTCTATATAGTGATAGGTCATTATCTCTTGGAGATATAATGCACATGGTTTGGTAATCAATACGTTTTATAAAACCCAAAAACTAAAATAAAGTTAGATATTTTAAGGTGATTGGGGGGTCTATATAGTTGTCTTTGTGATTAATTTCATTTGTGGTCACTTTCAAATTACTAAATCAAAACATACTTAGTGAGGAAAATCAAGAAAAGGGAAAAATGTGTTGGAAATGAATAAGGCTTGATAGACACATGTCTATCAAGTATGCCAATTGATTGAATCAATTGTAAGATTTGTATAGTGTTTTTTGGAGTCTACCAAAAGGATATATAGAAGAAACTTGAAGGGAAGTCCCGTGATCAAAGAAAGACAAGTCCTTTCCAAAGGGACAATTGTTTTGTGTGTTGTTTGGTATCAACATATATTTTTTAAATTCTTTTTATATTCGATCGAATTTTTTTCTTCAAAAAACAACTTTTTGAAAATGAGAAAAATAATTTTTATGATGAAACTGAAGAATATAAGTTTTATATTGTCTTTTCTCCGCATTCTAAGTTTCTAACACACTCACGCATACATATATACATTTCGGAACATATATATCCCTAAGAAAATATACACATTTAGAGCTGATAACGAGGGGTATATCAGTTATTTGTGTGACAATAAAGGTATATATGAATCACTTTCTTAATAAGAGGTATATCAATTTTAAATAACAAAATTGAAGAGTATATCAGATATTTTTCCCTTCTATATATGAAGTCGTCTTTGATAATGAATATGTTAAGAGGAAGGGAGAAAGAGAAGAGTAAAGGGAAAGGTGAGAAAAGAGAGGGCAACAAAAACAAGACATAAGCCAGCTTGGTGGTGTCCTACCTCACATGGCATACTTAGGACAATATATTGGGAGCCCACAATCCACTTATAAGTCAGACTTCTCAGCCAAAGCAAAGGCTCCTCATAAATGGTAAATTGGTCCCCTTAGTTTTCATCACTTCTTTTTTTTGCTACTTACTTCTTTTATTTATTATTATTGATTACTTATAATATTTATTATTGGATAGATAGGGTGACCTGTAAATTGTAATTTTGAAGAAATGATGATTAAAGAGGAAAATGAGATTTGATCGAATTAAAACTTTACACGAAACCTTTGAACGAATTAAAACGTTATACCCCTATTGGAGTTGCTAACACGAAGCATTTGATTGAATTAAAACATTACACTTAATCATTATAGTATATAGTTTCTACTCTAATTTATTAGTTTCTCAACTTCCTTCGTTGAAATCTTGTTAAAATTCTATTGTAGTTTTGGTTCCAAGTTCCAACCAATTTTCACACAATCCTAGGCCTCATTTATTAATTAAATCCAATTAAAAATACGTTATCTTATATGTGTGACACTTTAAAATTAAAATGTGATATTCTTTTTTTAGATGGCTAAAAAAAGTGTCACATGAATTTACATCCTTCTTGTTTTTTTGCGCAAACATATAAAAACAGACTAATTTGTAAAAAATGTTAATTTTCAAAAGAATATATAATTAGAAGAAAAATAGTCGACGTGTTAATTCACTAGAAAATGCAACCATGCACGGACTTCAATTACAATCTACTAGTTCATATTAAGTGATTTTTCGGATATATGACATAATTCTTAAGAAAAAATATTTAAGGATATAAATCAAAGGTTACTTTTCACTATTATCCTTTTAATTATTTTAAAACTATTTTTCTAAAAAACCTTATTAAATGAAAGCTAAATATATACTAAAAAAATTGAAAAATTCTCTTAAACTTTAAATGATTTATTTATTTTGAATTGTGAAAAACTATCACTTAATACGAAATAAATGAAGGAAATATTATAGTAGTATGTTTTATGGTGAAGATGAATTAGTACAAATGTAAAATGCTACCAAAACCAGCTCAGGTCTTTGACAATTGAATTCAATGGCACATTACCTATTGCAAATTTTCCAAATACAAGCATGCTTCATGTCTGACTCATATTCTTTAATTTATTTTTAATTGGATCTCCTTTACCGTACATATTATTGGCTTATTCTTCTTCTTCTTTATTTGTATTTATTATTAGTGCTCTGTCTTGCCTTCCTAGCACATGCCCTAGAATCCTATACCATTTATTTATTCTTCTAATTTTAGCTTCTTCTTTTTTACGTCTAGATACTTCATCCAGTGTTCGATATTCACAGTAAAATTCAAATATTCTATGCAGTATGCACATGACTATAGAGTTAGATAAGAATTATGACATCGAGGGTGGCAAACGTACCATACCTATAACATCGAGAGTGGCAAATAAATTGTTCTTTAACTATTTCAAGATGATTCATTAACTAACAAAAAAAATAAAAAAAATCGCGAAGTTATAAAAAAAAAACATCTACTTTTGAACAAATGAGCCTTTAATCAGTAATAATCGTTAACCTAACACGATTAATTCGTCTTTTAATTTCGTTTTAGTTACACAGTGAAGCTATTTTAGGTATTAGTTGACTTATAGTAATCAATAGTTACCTTAACACACGCATTTAGGCGTTAATTAGTGTTTTAATTTTCTTCAGAGACGTGCACAAATAGCAAAATGCTCCATTATTTATGGCATAAAATAAGGACTTTGGCAATTTAATTAACAGGTTGATAATTTTATACGTCATTACTCATTAGGCTTAAATTCTGTCGTTAGGAAGAACTACTTAACTTAATTAGCCGCTTAAGTTTTGAGTTGTTAGATTAACAAATATATAATTATAGCTCGTTTGAGTAAAGAATGTATGAAACATTAAATAATTAATCATTAAAAAGTTTGAGATGACTTAATCCTTTACCTAATTAAACAACTTAGGATGGTACATGCAAAATCATTTTCATAACAAGATTAACATGTTAGCTGTTTTTTACAAATGCGGCTGTTTAGTGGTCCACAATCCACATAACGTGGTTAAAAGTTAATTAAAAGCACTTTTATGGACCTAATTAGCATGTACTAACTACTAACCAAGTTCTTAGTATCTGATTATTGGATTAATGAATGATATTGACATTTAACCCTATATTTAATTATAGCAATTACAGTTCGCTAAATGTTAAATTTAATTAGCTACTGGTCAGATCAGATTGGAGAAGTCGGCATTTGATCATTCTAATTTCTAACATATATTTTTGGATGGTGTTCGGTATTACATTTTTTGATTTTCACATTGTGGAGACTCATTTTTTGGAACGATGCTTTCAATAGAATAATTTTCATTTTCAAGGGTTTGAAATCCAAAAACTCTAGTTACGGATGGAAAAATTTCAATCATTTCACCGGAATCCACATCAATAACTGTTATATCATAGTATAGATCAAATATTGTGAATCTACATATCAGAAAAAGAGTGTGTTTGGTACATAGATTTTTATTTTATTTTTACATATTTGTGAAATATTTGAAGATTAGATTATCGAGTTTCTTAAAGGGAACTTAAAACTAAAAAGATGTCTTTCTTAGTGGAAACAAGAAAAACAAGTGAATACCACCCCAACCCCACTCTGAGCACACCCTTGACCCCTACTCCCCCACCCTTAGTCCCCTCCACCTTCCACCCCCACCCTCGTGGTTTTGCCTAAATTATCTCTAAATATATTTTATTTATTTATTTATCAAATATAAAAATAAAAATAAAAGTAAGAATAACACCCATTTGCCAAAAGATATTTTGTAGGAAAATATTTTCCTTTCATATACCAAAACACACATAAAATTTAAACTTACTTGAAACCGGTATTTTGTACCAACCAAATGAATATAGGACGTATATTTTCAAATACACTCTTATCACTACTCTAATTAACCAATACACATTATCACATTAACATTGAATTTGTAATTTAAATTTAATAAATTAATATAATTTGATATAAACATTGGTTACGAGTAAATTTTTACTGTATAAGGTTCTTAAAATATATTGTGAGTGTATTAAATTCAAGATTGGTGTTGGACATTAAAATAATCAATATAATATTCTCTATTTAATAAATCAAAGTTCCATCTTATTATCCATCAAATTTCCAATCTAGGTGGGAACGGGAAGATATATGACTAATAATTTAGACCAAAATGGTTGAATTTGCCTTTCATATTAGGTCCCATGTTCAATATATCCCTCTTTTTACTTTTTATTTTTCGTTGTTTATGGCTTTTTCATGTTATAGTAGAGGTGGACTTGAAGTAAAGCAATGTTCCATCTCCATTCCCACTTACAAGAAATAATTTGTTCAAAACACTAATAGAAACCACTGAAGAAAAATTTATCGCGAATCAATCAAAAATTTATAAAAATATGATTATTTACTAATTTCTCATTGGCTAACTCATTGAGAAAATAGATACTCATAAAAATCCTAGGAAGTTTCATAATTTTTTCATGTGAAGACATTTATTATTTTTTCTTTTCTTACCAATTCAATTAATATGTCTATTTTTACCCGGGACATTTTTCAGTGAAAAATTCCAATGGAAAACTATAATGTTTAGTAATGAAATCAAATTCAAAATTTTAACTTGATGAGTTCGATTTAATTTTTTTTTAATATTGAACTTATTACATTTCTGAAATTCGGAGTCAAATATTCTAGTTGTTGAAATTTAATGAGTGTTAGTATATGCATATTCTGCGAGTCTCAAAATTATTAAGTTCGAATGAATATCCTTCGTGGAAGGGCTAGTACCTAGATCAATCCGGGTTCACATAACGATCATGTCTGACTGTGGATTTTGTTATTATTGTATATTTATTAACTCGAGCATATGATAAAAATTCATAAATTTTAAATCCTAAATCTACCTCGGAATTCCGTCATTGTTTGTCTTCATTCGCCGACATCTTCATCCACAAGAAAGAATTTTGTAAAATAGTAAAGGCAAAAAAACTGACAGAAATGATCCCAATGCTCATTTCTCACCCAAACTAGCTATAGCTTTCCTTTTCTCAAACCTAACTTTTTTTTTTCATTTTGATTTCTTCAATCCTACCGTTACTTGGACACTAACCAAGTACCTAAAAACTGTTTTTTTTTTTCTATTTTTGGTCCCACTTTATATCTTAAAAGATTATTTATTATGCTTTTTGTCTAATTTATGTGTCTATTTTTGGTAGTTAATTATGCTTAATGCTATTTTGAACCTAACTTTAGAATAAACCTTGCCACCTTTATATATATAAAATGCGGTTGTTAATTTGTTACTTATCATACTATTTGTAGTTAATTACTTTAGGGTAGTAAATCTTGCTCAGTTCAAAAAAAGGAAAAACGTAACTTACTTACCAGAAGTTTGGTTAAATTAATCAAAATGACTATAGTCTATATGTTTTGGTAGATTATGCCCATCAGTTAAGTTTAGTTTTACATTTCTTGAGAGGTAGTTTTACATTTCTATAGTTCCACTATAGTCATATAGAGGCGGAGTCTGAATTTTTTTCATTTATGTGTCCTGAATCATTTTTTTTTTTTGTTTATTTGGGCTCTGCATAGATTATATGTACATACAAAATAGTTTTTTTAAAACACAAATATAGAATTTGAGTCAAAGTTATTAGGTTTTGTTGATTCCGTGACATTCACTCATATAACTAAGCCCCTTACCATCAAAGAGATTCAACTATTTACATATATACAAAAGAGTTTTTGATGATGAGTATTTATCTGAACCCCATCCAACACATTTAACTCTGCCCTTATAATCAAGTCATCGAAAGATAATTATAGATAATTGTCTATTCATTAAAAGTGAATAATAACCTAGAAAGTAGACATATTGATTGTTATAACGATGATCGAGTGATATATTTATGTTAATTTTTTTTTACATTAGCAAAATATATGGAGTACTATAATTTAAATCTTTCTTAAATTCATGAACCAAAAATAAAGTTTATACAGCTTAGTGGGTAGTAATATAATGCCGTTGAAGTTTGTTGGTTTCTTCTTAACCAAATTAAAGGCGTAGAACCAAAGTTTTTCAATTGGAAGTTAGAAAAATTATTATTGTAACCATCTACAAGCAATAAATCCTGCTGTTTTCAACTCACCTACTAGCAAATAAAATAATTAATATTATTATAAGTTGAATATCTATACACTATTAATTTCCAAAAAGCCTCATTCAATTGAATTAAATTGTCAAAACTAAAAAAAAAGTAATAGTACATCAAACACTACTTAAGTTTTTTTTTCTTTAGGTCGGTCATATGTAGTTTAATTAGTTTTCTCATTTGTCCCAAATAATTGGTCATTGGTGGTTGAGTTGTTCCATCATCCTAACTCTAATATATTGACCAATCACAAAGTCTTAAATTATAAAGTAATATTCAAGAAGCTAGTCTAAACATGATGTTCCAATAAACACTTGATTAAGTTATACATTATACATATTTTTATCCAATTTTAAACAATTTTCTGTTAATTAATTATACAAAGGTTTGAGATGCATATGATCAACTTTATTTTCTTTCAGATAAGATATGCAGGCATACTTTTTAGAGTCCGAGAAAAGTTGATCTAATGTTATATTATGAGTAGAAGCAAAAAATATAAGAAGCTAATAAGTGATAATTTTTCATAAGCTCAAAGCAAAAAATTGAATTGGACGAATCAAAATGATTGAATTAATAAATAAACGAATTAATGATCAACAAAAAAATTAGATGGGCTGAAATGATTGTTGGGTCAAAATGAGTTGGTCATAGCTCAAATCGTTCAACTCTTACAAAGTTACTTTCTTTCTTTTCTTTTCTGATATTTTGTTTAATTATCAATTTTTTTCCTTTATTATGACTTTATACAACATATTACATAAAGTTTTCTCGTAGGTTAATATGAAATACATATCAATTCAACTTTTAAATAGACTATATTGAATAAATTATAATAGACCAAAATGTTCAAAATTGGCTAATCATGATTTATGAGCAAATTTTGTCATCTCTAAATACAAACAAACTAACTCGGACAATATTGATATATAAAAAATAACAATTATCTAATATTCCAATCCATCTGTATATAAGAATCTCTATTGTAGTGCGAAGTATGCTTCTGCTACTTTTTTAACCATTTATCTTTTTCACCTTTCTAGTTGTCATTGACATGTTTACAGCTTTATGACAATTATTACTGCAAACCCAACACAACATTCTCATTAGCACAAGACGACATGAACCACATAAATATATTCATCCCAAAATTTATATTCCACTTTTTCTTTTTATTTTACAGCCAATGAAATTGCCTTTTTTTCTCACTAAATCCCATACTTAAAATATGTCACAATACTCACTATTTTGTGCAATGTTTTATGAACCTTTAGTTACTTTATTCCTATTGGCTGAGCTACGTAGAATGAAGAGTGGTCAGTTAAACACTCTTCGTTAAAAAATATACTTAGTATAGAGAAGAGAAAATTATACTATATATATATATATAAATTAAAAATTATTTTTCACATGCTTTTAATTTTTCATATGCATATATTAATTCTTGAACACACTTGACTAAATTTCTAGCTTCACCGCTACCCCACCCCCACCACCACCTCCAGACACAAACAAGACTAACTAATAAAAAAGTAAACTTTGCAAAAGACAACATATATACATATATCAATACATGCATTACAAGTTCTTGAGTTATATGGGGGGCCACAAGAAATGCATATAATATTTATTTTTTTAAAAGGATGGGGCTTTTTTTTTCCTATTTTTATAATCCCATTTTTCTGGTTGTTGGAAGCAGTCTGCAGCTAAGAATGCGGAGTGCTTACCAGCAACAACTGAGATGCTTTTGTCTTTGTACCGTTCCACAAATAAATCAATTGTATCTTTGAAGGCTTTTGGATCCAGTAACAGAGTAGTGATGTCTTGAAACATTATCCCTGTATAAATTTCAAAAGCCACAAAAGTTAACAACAAAGATTAAAACTTTACCTAATTTGGGGTCGACCCATGATCCCAACTCAGTTAAAGAAAAGGGAAAAGATAGAGAAAACACCTGGTTTGGGGAAATTAGGGACAACTTTTGATCTTTTCAACCCATGTGGGAACTTTAGATCACATGCTCCCACCTCCTTTTCAATACAAGCATTATTCTTATCCTTCTTTTTTACACACATAATGTCCCCTCTCATTAGATCAAATCCCATGAGAAAACTCTCAATTAGTCTTTACCCCTTTTGTGTTTATTAATTATTATTTTAAAAAATTGAATCATTAGTAACATAATTAAGAGTAGCTTAAATAGATTTCCTTTAGGTCCAATAGGATAGTTTTTCTTTGTTAATCAGTGCATTGGGCACTCATTTTAATTAAGTACATTATTAAAGATATAAGAGATTATTATGGCTTCATAGAAAGGATATGATTCCTGGGAAAAAGTAATTATGATATTTGATATTTTTGGCCCCTAATTGGGCTCTACATTAAAGCACTAATGCAATCTGATTGTGGTTCTTTTTATTTTTTGTCTACCATAATTCATTGTCTTGTATCAAAATTGCTATGATTTTCAACTAATATTAGGTTCTTTATGATTAATAGTGTTAGGTACCTAATGTTTAAACGATAAAAAAGATGCATATATGCAAATGTCACCATAAGAGCTTGCTTAGTGAACTGTCGTTACTTGAACAATAGTCCCCGTCTTGGAAAACATAGTTGAAAGCCCATAAGGCCCAAGACATCTACAACAACAACATACCTAGTGGAATTCCATAGGTGGGTCTGGGAGGATAGAGTGTACATAGATCATACTCCAACCTCATGGAGGTAAGGAGACTATTTCTGGAGGACCCTCGACTCGAGTATAACATAACAGAATAATGAAAAGGAAAACGACAATCAAGAAAGAAAGCAACTAGTGAAAGGCTCAAGACATCTAAAGCCCATATTATGGAAAATGGCCTTTTTTCTATAGGAGTTTTTCAGGAAAACTAGAATGTGGATCATGTACCTCTTGGGCCAATTTTAACCCAACTAATTTATTGAGAAAATTAAGTAGAAACGTCCATTAGGATGTCTGACTCACCAGAAGTCGCCTAGTCCTCCCC
>NW_006239109.1:147658-175870 GCF_000226075.1 Solanum tuberosum
ATCCCCCCCCCCCCCCCCCCTCATTTGGTGTCCTTATCCACATTGAAGTTCGATTAAATTTAAATTCACACTGAAAAGTTCCATACTAGGGTAAAGCGCTCTTTGACAAAGGCGACTCTGTACCCAAGAGACTCAAACTCGAGACACTCCGTACCCAGGGGACTCAAACTTAAGACATCTGATTAAAGATGAAGGAGTACTTACCACTCCACCACAACCCTAGCCGATAGAAGTAGCCTCTACGATTTAATTTGTGTAGAAAGCTCTCTACCTTTCCATTGTCTCCCATTACTTTGCAGTAACTTATGAAATAATGGAATCTTCAGTATTAAATAATATTATATTATAATTTCTCTAAGAATTGCCTATTTGGTTCGATTCATAATGTAAGTTTGTCATGTGTATTTCGTGTAGGAGGTATATTGAGACTGTATAATAGTGTTGACACATTGTTTATATATATATATATATTATTATACGTCATCATGTTATATAAATTTGAAAAATTGAAAAAAGTTTTACAATGAGTTATGGAAGAAACTAAAAAGGTAACATTGAAATAAATTTAGCCTCATGAAATTTTAATGCAAATATACATTGGCTATTTTGTATGTAAGGATCCAATGCTGGCGCGGATTGACATGCGACTTGACTTACGAGGCGCAAGTTGACTTGCAATTTACAAGTAGCCGGTCTTCTTGCTGTACGGCGCATGGGGCACTGCGCCTTTCTTCATTAATTTTACGGTATCACACATCCATCTCAATGTTGCCCTTTTGGTTTCATTCTTATTTTTTGTTGTCCTTTTAGAAACTTCACTCAATTTTTTTGTCCTTTTAACTCTGGATTCCTTATTGCAAAACTGTTATATTTATCGAATACTTATTTATTAACTTATCTTATTTTAGTTCATCCTAATTCAATTTAGCTTTGCTCATTTGACACCTCTAAAAATAATTATATATTAAATCAAATCAATTTGATTTTGCTAATTATCGTTTATATTAAGATTTAACAATATTCAAAAGTATGAACATGTGTTGAAGTCCGATGGTTTCAAATAAGACACAATTTTCAAAAAAATTTAACTTCATTTTATAGGAGTGTGTGTATAGAAACCTTTGGTCGTCTTGCTGAGGAGTGATTACCAATTTTTCTTTGCAAGTTTAGGGGAAAATGTCTAGTGGAATTGCGCGTGGTCGTCTCGCTGAGGAGAGGAAAGCATGGCGTAAGAATCATCCTCATGTAAGATCTTTCTTCTCCTCATTTTTACCTTTTTTTAAAGGTAATTTTGGTGTATGTTAATGGGTTTTAATTGTTGATTTTTTTGGTTAGGGTTTTGTGGCAAAGCCGGAGACTGGTCCTGATGGTACTGTCAATTTGATGGTCTGGCAATGTTCTATCCCGGGTAAACCTTCGGTAAGTTTCGGTTGAGTAGTCACTTTCTTTTGCATCTTCCTACATTGTTTGCAATATTTTGTGCTAGTATCTGTCCTGGTAGATGATCAGTAACTTCGTGCTTGTAGTTACTTTGTTGTTCAGGTTTATGTGTTGGTTTGTTTATAGGATTTTTGCTTGGCATTTTTCTCAAGTGCTGAGGGGTTGTATTAAATCTAATCTGCTGAGAATTAGTTACCGGGATTTTAAACCGTGGTTGTACATGGTCTATTTAAGCTTAATATTTTAGGCAAAAATATCTCGACGAGGTAGTGGTAAGGTTTGCGTACACTTCACCATCTCCAGACCACACTTAATGGGATTTCATTGGGTATATTGCTGTTGTTGTATTTTAGGCTAAAATTAGTTGGGAGAGGAAAGAATTTGATAAAAGAAAGTAGACTTGAGAACTCCAGGTTCTGTTTGGTTGGTGAGACCGTTTGTTTCTTTATACTAGTTTAGTTTGACTGGTGGAAGATGGCAGTAGTTGTGTTTCGTGGGTACTCATTGTTTCTGAAGCAAAGAGATGGGTGGTTGCCTACTTCAAGATAATTGGATCTTTGTAATAGGGGAAGATTGTTTTATTTCTTTCATTGTGGAACCTGTGCTCCTTTTGAAATGATTTTGAATTTGGCCTTGAATATACTAACAGCTCCAGCTGGGCCAACTGATACCATGTACTAATCACCTTCTTTTCAAGTGCCCAATCTAGTTTACTGTCTAGAGGTAAAAGGGGAAAAACAAAGAAAAGGAAGATTATTTTTCTTTCATTCACGGAACCTGTTCTCCTTTTGAAATGAATTTGAATTTTGGCCTTGAATATACTTACTTCTCCAGCTAGACCATTACAACCACTGATCTCCTAATCACCGTCTTTGCAAGTGTCCAATCTGGTCCACCGTCCGTCCAAATCTTTATTTCCTAAACCTGGAAAGAAGGAAGAAACTGAAAATGGCATGTTAGGTTTTGTTATTTTGTGACACAATAGTAACAATCATGAACCTGGGAGAGCTTTTTAAGGACATTTGAGTGAACAACAAAATTAGGGTTCATGGTCTTTGAAAGTTAATATGGTTTATTCAAGTTTGACCCGAAAGAGATATGAGATGACATGTATCCCGTGGAATTAGTCGAGATGCACAAAAGTTGGCCCAGACACCACTGTCATATAAAAAAAAAGAGTTGTGAGATGATGATAAAAGAAGAAGGATGGGTATAATAAATATCCAGGCACAGCTTCTTGGAGTACAACAAAATGTAGGTCAGTCTTTGAATTATATGGGATGTTCCTAACAGACACAAAAAGCCATTCTCACGCACGCCTAAAGGAAGAAAACAAACAAGCGCCTCTCAGATCTGTTCTGATATGAAATATGCCTTCTTTTTCACATTAGTTCCAGGTGAAACACCTGAATGACTGAAATCTATTGTGAGAGCATGGAGGCTGCTAAGTGTTCATCTGTTTGGTCAATCTTAGAGGTGTATTAGCTTTGGACCATGTTTCTTATAACCAATATGTTAGCTATGGACCTGAATCAATTTTCTGCTGTTCTTTAGAAGTGATAGACACACAGGTCCTTGGAAAGATTTTGCATTTTGTGATTGAGAGAGCAGGAGAGAGATTTACATTGTTCTAAACAAAATAAGTCAGTAGAGTATGTTCTGAAGGCATACATTCTACTTGATGGTTTCGCTTGCCGCAGATTGTTTTCTTTTCTATTTATGGGTTCCCTTGTTTTGGTACATCTATCAGTTGATTATATCCCTTTTCTGAACCCAAAAGGTAGTAATAATAATTCAGTAGATAGGAGCCTGGTAAGGTAATTTCATACATTTATTGCTTGCAACAAAAGTGATTTTCATGCTTTCTGCATTTATTATGAGGTGTAAGAAGTTCATTGTTTAGGAGAAGTGTGAATGTATTTCTCAAGTGTTATAAGGTTTGAACTTTAATAGTTTCATTATGACTGAATGAGGAAAAAGAAGAATGCAAATGATGTCATCAAGACCCCTCTTTTCGTACCACTAAGGATGTTTAACGCTACTTCACCAATCGGTGTATAATGGCTTTACCTGGAGTAGCAAGGCTTACACTTATTCGCACGAATTTTGGATGAGACATCTCTGTATCAAGGTTGAGTCAACAAAGCATCTCAATGATGTGATTTGTATTTGGATTAAATCAGAGTTCATGTCGTCCTCTTCAAAGAAAAAGGAAGTTTGAGCACAGGCTGCACATAACCGCTGGGTCACTAGAAAAAAATGTTGTCATGAACTGATTTTTGGAGGTCATTGGTAACTTCCTCAAAGTACTAATCATGGATCAAGCTGGCCTATATTTCATGTGGAAACTGTCTTTCTCTCAACTTTGCATTACTGACCCATTTCTTGTGAAATAGTTTACTTTTCACGGGTAGTTAATGTTCCTGTGGAAGGAGAATTATTTTCAGTAACTTAGAATTAGTGAATACTGAATCATTTACTCACTTTTAGCTTCTTGAGTTTCTTTTTTGGATATTTAGAATTGGTTAAGGCTAAGATAGTTTAGGTTTTCTCCTTTGAAGATATTATGCAAGTGTTTACCGTAATCAAAATCCCTTTCTTGCCTCTTTCTTCACCCTGTTCCTTCATTTGATGATTGTGAAGAATAATATACAATCTTATGACTGGTACAGACTGACTGGGAGGGCGGTCACTATCCAATAACGATGCATTTCAGTGAAGACTATCCAAGCAAACCCCCGAAGTGCAAGTTTCCAGCAGGTTTCTTTCATCCAAATGTCTATCCTTCAGGAACTGTTTGTTTGTCCATCCTCAACGAGGACAGTGTAAGTATCTGTTGCTGCCATTGTGTTATTTTATGTTTGCTGATTGGTATTTACAGCTTTTAATTGAATCTATGGGTTCTTACTCTTGCTATTACTTGTTGTTAGGGATGGAGGCCAGCCATTACAGTGAAGCAAATTTTGGTGGGTATACAAGATTTGCTTGACCAGCCAAATCCCGATGATCCAGCACAAACCGAGGGCTATCAGCTTTATATGCAGGTGCTCTACTTGAGGTTGACGATTATTTGCTTGAGTTTCCTCAAGTTGGCATTTTTATTTTCTGACATTCAACATTATACCTGGATTATTCTTTATTAATCCTAATCCCTACATGGTTTCAATTGCCGTATGTCAATCATATATGCCTAATGCATAGTAACAAATAATTCTACAATGTACTTGATATCCATACAATTTTTCGTTCTAGTGATTACTTGGTTGTAGGAGCGAAGTGACAATGAATTTTACTTCTAGTCTAATGATTCATATTTACCTTCCTTGCAATCAAGATAATATGCATTGGGAGATATGATGCTATATGGAAATAACTCATGTGGGGGATTGTTTAGTTCAAAACAAGGTTATCCCAATTATAATCCCAGCTTCTATGTAGGATAGATAATCCCAAGTTTTTGCTACAACTCATATCCTGGTTTAGCTAATACCTACAACCAAACACTGGACAATTAATCCCAAATTTTATGCTGGGATAACCCTCTAATCCATGTAACCAAACGGCCCCATAGTTCCCTGGCGTGTTCTTAAATTTAACTGAACAGACCAAAGAGACTCGACTGTCATTATGAATAATGTGGAAATCACTTTTGCAGGATACAGATGAGTACAAGAAGCGAGTGAAGCAGCAGGCTAAGCAGTATCCAGCTCTACTCTAGTTTTAGCCGCGTGAAGACGATGTAATTAAATTTGACTATGAGTAACTTTCTCTTGATTCTTAGCAACACCAATAGTCCTTGTTGTAATAGTGACTCTCTGGCTAACTTTGGGTGCTTATCTTGCCTATGATTCAATATGCAACTTGCGTACTTTCTCTTGTTTCTGATTACATTTAGAATTGTACAAAATCAGTCTCTTTACTTACTGAGGGCCCTTAGGAAGAGTTTTTTTTGTTTGGTTTCCCACCTGGTATTTGGAACCCATAGCTCCGACTAAATTCGGATTGCATACAGCAGGAGGAGGGTGTTAAAGGTCCTCTGTTTATTCTGGTTTTTCTCTTTTCATTCATCTGTTTATTCTGGTTTCTCAACTTTCATTCATCAATCATTTGGAGATACTGTCAAAACTCTCTATTGCGACATTGTTTGTTCGAATATTTTAAAGTTGATAACCCTTCCATTTATATTTATTCCATTAATTATACCTCATCAACGTTGACTCAGTAACATTACTTTTCTTTTCTAAAACTAATTGTTTTAAACTACATTTGGTGTCTATTTCAACAAGCAAAATAGTATTTTTCTTTAAAGAGGAAAAGAATATAGTTACAGATATTATTATATCATTGCTTCTTACAATTTTCCCTTCAAATAAAAGGATATAAAGTTGTCTTTGCGTTCTCAAGTTAAACTGAAAACGTGCAAGACATACAAAAATTAGCTTAATTGAGGTTTGCAAGTAATTAAAAATATAAGTCATTTTAGAGTGTCAACCATTATATTAAGAAAATAATGTGAGCAAATTCATGCATCTGAATTATACTAGTTATGAAACACCGACAACATATATCCCCTTAGAGATTTCACAACTCATCAGTATCTTCACCTTCTTCCTTTATTGATTGAGCATGCCTTTATTTTGTTCTAAACTTAAAAAATCCAAAACTTTATATTAATAATTATCATAAATTATAATGATAATAGAGATAATATATACACCTAAAAGATATTGATGTTTCCCTCTCGCTTCTAGTTTTTTTTTCTTCATTCAGTGTTTAGTATTCGTATTAAAATCTCAATTAATTAGGATTTGCGCCGCGTAAAGCACCCTAAAAAAGAAGATTTCCGGCCTTGTTCCCACCGTCCACGTTTGGTTAAGTGATAATTTGAAGCGAAGATATTTAATGTTAATAAATTATAGTCAAGTGGTTGGAAAAATATATATAACAATAACATATATTTTTTAATTTATTGATTTGACGTAAACATTTCTATAAAAGAGTCAATACTCTAGTTTCACATAGTGTATTCGTTTATATGTTTGAAAAATATAAAAAAGTACCATAAATTATAATTTTCTGTACTTAAAAATATTATAAATGTTTTAAAAAATAACAATCAAAAGAAAAACTGATGGCTTTTGTAATTCAACAAATGTGATTCACCAAAATTAAAAGGAAGAATAAGATCTGATTCTTCAAAAAAATTTAGCTTTCTTCTTTTTGTTCTTTTCTAGACTTTAGTGTTGTCTTTCTACCTGACAAGAAGTTAACAACAATAAATTCAACATAATTTCACAAATACAATTTGAAAAGACTAATTATATATACAGATCTTATACAAAGATAACACAACAACCTGATAACAAGGGATTGGGTGGCATCCTCTGAGATTATGACATCTCTTCTTCCATTGACCAAAAAAAAATAGTATCCTAAATACAAATTCTGTTAAAAAAATAACTATCATTAACCAAATTACAATACAATTATATACAATATCTTCTTTAATTTAGTGACTTTACTGTTACAACAACTAACAAGTTAACAAAAAAATAAAATCAATATCTTCTTTAGTGCCCCTTGATGGTCTACAATATCTCATACAACCAAAAAAAAAACATGTACAAAATTATCATGTTACATTTAATTTTTTATAATATGTTACAAAGGGTTAGGAGATCTTGAATAACTATTACAATTATCTAAAACAATTTCAAATAAATCACCTTCAGACTCCAAATCATAATCTAATACTTGTTTCAAACTATTAACAGTATTGTTATTACTTCTTGTGTTACTTCTATTAAGCCATTGTGCATCAATTCTACCCATTGAGAAAAGTTCCTTGCTGTCTTCATATCCAAAAATTGGTGAATCATTTTGCATTATTGGACCAATGAAGCAAGGATTTGGTGTCCTATGTAGATTTGCTGGTGGATATTTGAATACACTTTGTCCAAGATTTACTAGTACTAAAATGTCACCATTTGATGCCAAAATTGGGTAAAGTGGATTCCCAAATTCTTCTGTTTTGCAAAAAATTTCATGTACTAGCAATGAATCCACTGTGAAAAATACCTTCTTTTGGCTTGGATTGTAACCACAACCAATTACTTTTTCTGCTTTGCCCCACTCTTCTCTTTGTGATTCAAACACCAATTTCATTCCTGAAAAAAACCATTTCAAGTATGGTTACTAAACTACAATAACAATAACATACTCAATGTAATTCTACAAGTTGGGTATAGTTACTAAACCTCAACAACAATATCATACTCAGTGTAATTCCACAAGTGCACTAAAGTTACTAAACTTCATTAACTATACAAGTAACTAAACTTTCGTAATTGTAACAATAAAGTCACTAAACACTTAACACCTATGCCGTGTCACGCTATAGTACAACAACAACATATTATAACCCCACAAGTGGGATCGGGAAGGATAGACACGTACACAGATCGAGATGGTAGACCTTACATTTATAATAAATATAGGTATATATGCATAAGTACTTGCAGTAGATACATAGTGTCTAGTGACTCATTATTGAATGATAAAATTGATTTACCTGAAAAGTTTAGGCCATTTATTATAAGAGTAAGGTCACTAAACTAAACCTATTATAACGACAAAACCTATGACATCAAGGTAACATTACTACTATTATAGTGGGTTACATTTTTTGACTTAATTGTTTAACGGGTAAAGTTCAGTTACTTCAACGATCAACAATAAAAGAAGATAATACTAGTGATTATTTGGTTGTTGACTTGTTATCAATGTATGTTGACAAATTATGTTTGTGGTGTTACAATTCCACAATGTTGATCATGTACAATTAAAAACACTAATGACTAATTACTTATGTGACTTTTGGAATAAGCAATGAGCTAGTATATAAACTTTGTTATCAAATGCAAAAAATAAAATAAAATGGCCACTATGAAAAGTTGGTTTTTATGAACATTTTCTCTTCCTTTTTTTTATTTTTTATAATTCTTTATTTTAACTTTTTAAATGACATGTTTATCATTATAAGATTAAAAAACATTTTGGTACCTTCTATATATCTTTAATTAAGACAACAAAATTCAAAAGTCCTGTTTACTTTATTAAACTCCGAAGTTAAAATCACCACCAACAACAATAACAACAAAAGAAAACATTCTAGTGAAACACTATGGTCTAAGGAGAATAGAGTGTAAATCAGACAAACAAATTGAAACAACGAGAATATGAGTAAAAAGAGAACTTACCATCAAGAAAAACAGAACCATTTGAGTTAAATCCAATGGAACCTTGATAGCTGCCTGGAAGTTTAAGTGGAAGAGAACCACCAGCACTTGTTAGCCCAATTGACAACACAATGAACTCATCACTTCTCAAATTCTCCTTTGATTCTTGAATTTTTTGATGTCCATTTCCCCTTTGATGATTACTACTACTACTTGTAACATGAACCAAAGACTCTGAATTAGCCTTTGAATTAGAAGAATCCTCTCTAATTAGCTTAATTTTCTCCAAATCTAATTTATCCTCTTTTACCTTTCCCATAAGTTCAACATTATTATCTTGATTCCAAGGCAAAATTGTAATCTCAAAATAAGATTCTTGTGGAAATGATGAATTTCCCAAATGAGGTCCTGGTAAAGGCAAACAAGTTTTCACAACAGAGGAAGCTGACATAAATTTACTGAGTTTTCGAATACCAGAATTGAATCGAATTTTCTGCATAAAATCAGATGAATCTTGACAAATTTCCCAACTCATATCATTTTCACCAACACATGATCCTAAAATGGACCTAGCTGATGATCTAATGGATGAAGATGGGGCAAAAGATGTGAAAGCAAATCTTGACCATCCATTTTCAACGGCGTCAGTTACAAGTGATGGATGATCAGACCAATTGAAACCTTGTTTAACAACATAATATTTGTTTGTAACATCGTGAACACTTACATGATGATGATGAAGTTTTGAAATCCCATTTTGTAAATTCTGAGTTTGTTTTTTTGATTGATCTCCTCCTCCAGGACAACATCTTCGTTTAATTATTGTGATTACAATTATAACAAGAATCACACTTGAAACTGCTACAAATGAAATCTTTAACCATTCTTCCATCTTCCAATTTTATTTTATTTTGTGGGAGAGATTATTTATTTTTGGAACAGAGGAACGGTGGCGGCAACAAAAAGAATGGTTCAACAAAGACTGCAATAGAGACCAAAAAGAGAGAAAGTTGACATTATTTTTTATATATATAAAAATGGAAAGAGTAAAGGAAAATGAAGTAAATGGAAAGAATGGGAGAGGCGTGCTATGCCAAGAAAAGATAACATTTACACCTTTTCTATATTGACAAAAATGCAGGCACGCTCATAAATACATATTTATATTGGTTGGTCTGTTAGTTCATTTTTACTTGTTCAATACTTTTTTCATTTTTATTTATATATTATCCTTAATAGTGGCGGAGTTAAGATTTTTTATAAGGGAATTAAAAATTAGATACACGAACTAACCAAAGGGGATTCGACATCTATTATATATACATAAAAAATAATTTTAATCATATATAAATAGTAATATTTTTCACTAAAGAGAGTTCGGATGAACCCCTAACAGAGGGTTGGTTCCGCCCCTAGTCCCTAAGATTATTACTTATTATTTCATAAAATCAATACATAAATAACACTATTCTTTGTATTTTACCTTTGAAAGTTATTAGTCTTAAAAATATGAATTTGATCAACATAAGAAAACTAAATGGTTAAATTCATGTTCTTTGGTCAATTTAATTTATTGAAAATTTGACTTCAAAATATCACTAAATAGGGATAAAATGACCAAAGAACATGAATTTAACCATTTTCTATTTTCTTGATTTTTTGGGTAAAAGCAATTGATTGACCTTGTCGGTTTTAATAAAAAAAAAACAAATTTTGGTATCAAACCGATTAAGTTAGTCGTTTTTCAATCGTTCCAACAGATTTTAATGTTCTTAGTATTTTTTTTCAGTACTTTTAATAATTTTTACGTTCATTCTGATTTCTGTCAGTTGAATAAACAATACTCTACTTTAACACATTTAAGTAACTAAATCAAAGATGTCTAGAATCATTTCTAAAGGACCTAAATAAACCTATTTTAATAAAACAATTTTAGCTAAGAACTCTAAATATTTTTGTCTATCAAAGCTTGGCCATATAACAACAAATTATCTCATTTGTTTTGCCAACAATAGACTTGGACAAATAATATAGACTTTTAAAGTTTATGAGAAAAATAAGCTTTTAATATTTGGATAAATTATTTTATTAAAAAATAAAATAAAATTTAAATTATTTCTAAATTTTAAAGAGTAATAATCTCTCTTGAAACAACTTAAAAAAAATATCCTTTAAATTATTTTCCTCTTTAAAGAAAAATACTATTTTGCTTGTTGAAATAGACACCAAATGTAGTTTAAAACAATTAGTTTTAGAAAAGAAAAGTAATGTTACTGAGTCAACGTTGATGAGGTATAATTAATGGAATAAATATAAATGGAAGGGTTATCAACTTTAAAATATTCAAACAAACAATGTCGCAATAGAGAGTTTTGACAGTATCTCCAAATGATTGATCATATATAAATAGTAATATTTTCCACTGAAGAGAGTTCGGATGAACCCCTAACAGAGGGCTGGTTCTGCCCCTAGTCCTTAAGATTATTACTTATTATTTCATAAAATCAATACATAAATAACACTATTCTTCGTATTTTACCTTTGAAAGTTATTAGTCTTAAAAATATGAATTTGATCAACATACGAAAACTAAATGGTTAAATTCATGTTCTTTGGTCAATTTAATTTATTGCAAAATTTGACTTCAAAATATCACTAAATAGGGATATAATGATAAATTTACCTAATTTCTTAAGATGTGTAAAATCTAAAATGATGACATATATATATGGGCGAAGGAAGTATTAACATTCTTAACGAGTAATTACAATAGGATAATTTTATTATATTATTAAATATAATATTTTTAAAAATGCTATAGGTAATAAAAGATTAATTAGAAAGTAAGTGATGAATTATTTTTTAATTTTCTAAATTGAACAAGTAAAAATTGATGAAAAATATCTTTTTTATTAATTTATGTGATAGTGTTTGATTGAGTATGAAATTAAAAAAAATAGATTTGTTTTGTACTTATTACAATTCAATTACTCACATTTCGACTAATTTAATCGTTAAAGTATCTATTATCTTTCATCCATATATGTTTTGAGTAATTCAGGATTTTAGTCAAATTATTTCTTATTTATGAAAGTACTTCTGTTTTAATTCTTTAAATATGAACGCTGACATCTTTAATTCTTTAAACTTGTTAAAATAAAGAATTTTTGGTCCGACTAACAGAATATGTGACTACCAAAGAATACTAAATACACGATATCAACGGGAAAAAGATAATTGACTTTTGAACCGACTAAAAAGTTGACCAACTCGCATCGATATTTTTGCGCCATAAAATTCATCATAGTTCGGTTTGGTTTATTTAAAAGAGTCAATCGGAGTTTTGATTTAAAAAAAAAGCTCAGATCAATTTTTTGAAACAATTTTTTAAAAAGTTTAAATGCATATCTAAGATAAAAAGTAGAAGCCTAATCGGTTTTACTAAAATATTTTTGTATGATACTTAAACCATCAAGTTTAGTCGATTTTTTATTTTCTTGATTTTTTTGGGTAAAAGCAATTGATTGACCTTGTCGATTCTAATAAAAAAAACAAATTTTGGAATCAAACCGATCAAGTTAATTGTTTTTCAATCGTTTCAAAATATTTTAATGTTTTTAATACTTTTTTTTCAATACTTTCAATAGTTTTTACATTCATTCTGTCAGATGAATAAATAATACTCTACTTTAATACATTTAAGTGACTAAATCAAAGATGTCTAGAATCATTTCTAAAGGACCTAAATAAACCTATTTTAATAAAACAATTTTAGCTAAGAACTCTAAATATTTTTGTCTATCAAAGCTTGGTCATATAACAAGAAATTATCTCATTTGTTTTGCAACCAATAGACTTGGACAAATAATATAGACTTTTAAAGTTTATGATAAAAAAAAGCTTTTAATATTTGGATAAATTATTTTATTAAAAAATAAAATAAAATATTAGGGGACGCGCTCGTTTATTTTTAATTTAAATTTTCAAAGGACATAGAAAGGCATATTCTTTTGTTTTATTTATAAAAAATAATAATAATAAAAAGCCTTCTAGAGAGAAATAAAATTCTTGAAATGGAGGTCAATGATACATGGTTTGACTTGTGTCAATTTGCCTAAAATCAACACCAAATTAATATGAAGGGACTGTTAATTGTCAAGAATTAATTAAGAAAAGATAATCAAATAGTGGGCCTAAAAAAGTGAATTTTTTTTTAGACTTTAGTGTTATATATAGTGTAACTTTAATTTGACATAAATTAGAATTTTGACTTTTATCATTAGAGTATATAAAGTAAAGAGATTATACATGAGAATTGAGATTATAATATATAACCTAAGTGATTATACGCAAAATTAACTTCTTTTTTATGTATATAAAAAAGTTAATTCCAGATATATAATCTCAACCCATCAATCCCGCGGATTCAAATAATCAAATAATTACAAAAAAATAATAATTTACATGTGCTCCAACTTTTGTTTTCATGTATTTTGCATAGATCCAATAGTATATTGCCTTAAAATAATAATACGAAACAATTTTAATTTGAGACATCAAGTAAAGTCTTAAATTTAAATTCACTTACCAATCGAGTTGTGATAATAAATTATTTATATTAATTCTGCATACGACATTTTATGTTCTAAGGTTATTTTGAGTATTTTTATCCAATCGAACCTTCTTATTTTGACGTTTAACTTTGTAGAGAAGTAAAGATCAAAAGTGGGGAACAATTACAAGAACAGAAAATCTAAGGAAAGAAACGAATAAGAAAAAGCTAGAAATATACAAAAGTAAGAACCTGTTTTCATAGAACAAGGTAAATGATGCTCTCTCCGTCGCAAAATACTAATTATGTTTCTGCTTCACGAGAGTCAAATTATATATAAAATCTTTGACCAATATTTTAAAATGTACTTTTTAATATATTATTATGAAAAGAATTGCAACTTATACACTGTATTTGTCTGAATAACTAAATTTTTTGATTCTAAAATTTTGAATTAATATTTGAAAATTAATTTAATGGATTGACCAACGGAATGCATGAGATCAAAAAAGATAGAATTTATGCAAAAAAAAAAATCTGAGAAAGAGAGGCGACATGGAATTATCACGTACCGATTTGGATCAGATTAATAAGCTTATGACCATCGAACAAATTAAATTTGATTGACCAACTCTCGAAAAACTAAACATGATAATTATTTTGAAAGGAAGGGAATGGTTATTTTTTTAAGTCGAAAGTTATCACTTATAATCAATTATCACAATTCTTAATTAAGCGTAGGGATGCAATTGAAGTAATGATTTTGCATCATCCCTTTTATTTTGCTTTTACTTTTTTTTTCTTCTTTGGCTTCACTTTTCTTGTTATTTCTTTGGATTCATTAGCATGATCCTTAAAAGACCCAAAAAAAGAGAGGATAATTTCATAGCAAAAGCTGGTCCAATCTTCAGACTTTTCTTCTTCTTACACATAATTTTTCTTTACAAAAGACTCAAAACTTTGAAAAAGTAAAAGATAGACAACGAAGAGCGGGCCAGCAATTTTGTTAAATTAATATTCTCCATTAATAATACCTTTTTTTTTATTTGTCCATTCACTCTAGATCATGTAATGAATACTGTACCAATCGGAGTTGTGATAGAGAGGTAAGTATTTCTTTATTCTTAATCAAAAGGTCTCGGGTTCAAGTCTCCTTGGATACAAAGTCCTTTTTGTTATGGAGCGCTTTATCCTAATATGGGACCTTCCGACGCAAATTCAGATTTAGTCAGTATCTGGATACCGGACTAGTGTGAAAAAAAATGTAATGAATACGGTAGAACAACTATATAGACTATGACAATTTTGAATAAATTTTTAGCTACTTATAAACATTCAATAACTATCACCTGAACATATTGAAATTATAGCTCTAGGCCAATTCTTCTTGACAGAATCCACGCAAAAAAGAAAAGAAAATCTTAAATAAAAAATAATACTACACAACATTTGAATCACACTAATTAAATAATAATAATAATAAGCTGCTTCTTCTTCTTATATGAGCTGAATATTGTATTTCTCGTGGCTTTTCATGGTTTAAAAATTAAAATATAATGATCATAAATTACGTCAACCCCTTTTTATTCCTTCTTTAAATTTGTTATTGTTTTATCGGATAAGACAGGAGAGTATGTAGATCAAGAATTAAGGTAAACGACTAGTAAATAGTTAAGTGGTCCTTTTCTTCTTGATGATAAAGTAAGTTTCTAGTCCGGAATACCTATGATCGGCTCCCTTACCAATATTATTATATTTATTCTAGTAGCAATTTATTCTTCAATCTTATTACTACTATTGTTCATTTTACTTTAATGACCACCTTTGCTATTTTTACTCTCTGAATTTTTTTCTTTAATATTTTCATCATAAATTTTTTTACTCGTGCATTCTTTTTCAAACAAGTCCTGAAAAATAATTTTCTTGAGTGGAGGGTTTATTAAAAATAATTTTTTTATTCTACACAAATAGGAATAAAATCTATGTACATTTAATATTTTTTTATCTCCACTTATAAGACTATACTGATATATTGTTGTAGTATTCCCAAATTTGTTGTTATAACGTACTTGACATTCCCAGGAAGAGATAGCTAGAATTATTGTACTTACTAAATTCGTAGAATTATTGTACTTACTAAATTCATAGAATTAACCTAACAAGCAGGAATCGGGTTGAGCTACTCCATCAACTTTCAATTTATGTTTAGTAGTTTGATTAATTTCATACAAAGTCTAAAAAAAATAAAATTAAAATATGTAATTTTAAACATGTGATAGTTATATTTATACGACAATAAGACTTTTGAAATTTGTGGTTTTAGATATGCCATAATATTTTTATGGCTATGAGAACTTTTATTTAACGACCAAATGGAAGTTTAAAGTTAAATTATTTTCAAATATATATAAATAAATTGTATCATTTAATGGAGGGTACTTATTTTGGTTTATAATAGAATATACCCAACATAATAAAACAAGAACAATTAGGTCATGTCATAAGCTAATATCATCAGTCTTGTGAAAGTGTGTTAGATACAAATTAATTATTAATTGGCAGATTAGGAAGAATCACAATAGGCATCTATCAATCACAAAAGAAATTAGTTAAAGCTAATCATGTATTCTTTTTCACGAAAAAGATGCAAACAAAAGAGTTGTTTGCTAGACCTGCTTGTGTCGAACATCACTAAAGAAAACATTAAGAGGGATAATTAAGGGGGGAAATACAAATGGTATTTTTGTATAATCGTATTCAAAATTTATTAACTGGTTAATTTAAATTTGCATAGTATAAAATAAAAATAGATTTCACCAAAGTCGTTCATATTCACATAACATGAAAATTCAAAACTTCTACGGTCTACCCTTATAAGTTATAACTAAAGAGATCTTCTTTTACGTCATGACTATCCTCTTCACAATTATGTTTTTCTAATAAGAAAATCACAATATATTACGATAGGTGGTAAGTATTTTTTCATTTTTAGTCGAATATCTCAAATTTAAGCTTTAAAATGAAATTGTATATGATATAATATTACGCGATATACCACTATAGAATGAAATTTTGAAGCGTGAACTTAGATTAATAGGATCGTAAAATGAATATCGAATATCGTGTCCAACATTGATTCCTTCAAATGTATCAAATAAGTATATAGGAAGTAGGAAATCAAGTATATCCGTTGAAAGCACGGCAAAGGACAAAGTGAAAGTTAAAAAAAGGAGAGACAAGAAAGAGTGGCACAAAAAAAGAGTAGATGGTAAAAACATTCAAAGGAGTCATAGGATATACTCCTAGTATAGTAAAGAAAAGCATGAAATATGGAGCTTTTGTCCCTTCATTTTGTTTCCTACTTTGGAACAAAGATATCTTCCTCCTAATTATTATGGTTGTAGGGTACATTTAGCAAGGAAGCAAAATTAATCTCGTACTTGGCCAATTTTTTTTGAATTTTTTTTTTTGTGCTTGATGAAAATATTACACTAGAAGAAGTAAATGATGAGGCATTGATATATGTCACCCACACGTCAATTATGTGTCAACAAGAGCTAACCCTAAATGTTGGGATTATATATATGTCATATTGTTGTGTAACGTCAACATCCTGCCTATAACTAGGCTTATGTGATGGATCAAGATCAAACGGATTGTCAAGAATGACTCATACTTGATAGGTTTATTTAAGAAATAAAGTTACATCCTTGCTAATAGTTAATATTATAACTTTGATATGATATTAAGCGCTTGATCCTAACAAGTAATATCAGAACCAAGATCATGGATTCTATATTTCTACTTTCAAGAACGATATGACAATGTGAGAGGTGTTGGGAGAGGGATTGTTGGGTAACATCAACATTTTCCCTATATTGAGGCTCATGTGATGGACCGAGGATGGACCAAGTCGGAGTCTTTGTCGAGTATGGAGTTTGGTAAAGAAGTAAATTTATGTCATTGCGATCAACTATAGTTTTTAGCATAATGATAAACACTATAACGGTCCTAACACACATTAGCTAGTGTTTTTTTTCTGTTTAATCGTCCATTTTCTGAAATTTACTGGCCCATAGTTCTCACAATGACAATGGGCCGAGTAAAAACAGATCAAGCTGTCCACTAGTCCATGCCTAAGCCCATCTCGTAATCATAGTTTTTTAACAAAGGCAAAGGCTGAACTCTTTTTTTCTATGTCAAAATTTACAAAAAAAATTATTATGAAAGTGTAAATCTAGAATAAGTTTAATGTCATCCTTATATTTTATTATTCTATGCGCACATGAGAAATACAATATTCATCATTCCCTCTATTCCGCTTCATTTGACACTATTTTCTTATTAGTCCATTTCAAAATGAATGATAAAGCTTTGATACCCGCAAACATGAAAAGTCTTCATTGAGTTTTGGGAATAGGCCCATTTATGATAGTGGGCCTAATGGCTTGTTTGGACGTTGTTTTCTAGGTTGGGTCGAGAACCAGATCTCTTTTACCCAAAAGGTTTATGTTCTTGAAACGACATTTTAAAAAAAAGGGAAAATTATGCGAATTTTATATAATTATGAATCGTAGCTACAATTTAATAAAATTTGTTATGAAGAATCTCAGGTATTTGTATAAATCATATTTGTATATATTTATGTAAATGCATACGTATTAATAAATTTTTTTATTATACTGTACATATACTATATGTATTTGTGTGTATACAAACTTTCATTTCTGATGTTTGGTTCTATCTATCTTTTTTATATTTTTGGTGGTATATTATCACCCACAATACTTCCTCAATATAATATCAACACTTATATATTATTACTTATTTATTTATATTGATAGTTTGTATACAATACAAATACTTGTATATAATATGTTGTTGGTATAAACTCAATTTGTATAATTTATAATAAAAACATCGAAAATATACTAACAAAAATTAGTATAGCAAATTGAACTATAATTATGAAGCGTAATTAGGCAAATTGTAGCTAAGAAGAGTTATTAAATTTCATCTCTTAGCTATTTATGAAATTTCATATTATTATGTTAAATTAATCGATAAAATATGTAACTCTTCAATCTTCATATTAAGTCTGCGAAATATGTTAACCTTACAAGTTACAACTATAGTGATAATTTACTATAATTAATTAAATTACTCCGAACACTAACTCACTGTGTTAAGAAGAGAAAGTAATGTGAAATAATTTTTAGAACTTTGATAGCACCTTTTAACATTGTATATAGGTCATTTTACTTACTTTATCCAACCAAGAACATGTCTAATGTTCTCTTCTTCTTTTTCTAGGTTTTTCGACCGATGTTCATTATTTATAATAAAATTTGATTAAATTCATATCGTTGATTGCAAGATTTATTTTTAAAATAGACACTTTCAATAGAATTTTAATAAGTTTTCAGAAGCTCGAATTTGAAACCTGAGAATCGACTGAATATGAAAGATTTGTCGGAACTATATAGTTTGATGTTGGACAAGAGCTCTGACCATTAAAAATTAGTGCATAATGATCGTCTTTTTGCACTCATTGTTAGTGTATCAAACTATTATATGTGTTTAATCACTTGAACACTATTTGGCATTACTTCATTCCAAGTGTAGTCAAAATATTACTTACTAGATGCTATTAATTAAATCTTTTGTTGTCCAAATACAATTCTGTATCTAGTCAAAATGGTTCTCATTATATGTTAGGTTAATTGTCAGTGGGGTTGTCTTTATTTGAGGATTACCAGAGTAGTTAATTTATTTTGATGCTAACTTTATACTTAATTACTTCCTACATCTCAATTGAATATGACCCGTCTGATTCATCTAAGTTTTTTGTGGATTAAGACTAATTAAGTTAACCCATGAAAACATGACTTATTTAACTTGTTTAGAAATAATCCATCAATTTATTATGGCAATCTATTCGTACTTGTTCGGTTCAACTCATCTAAAAATTGTGATGATATTTAGACTCTCGGTTCAAATTAATCTATAAAAAAAAATTGTCAATTTTTTTTTTGTTATGTTATATTAATATATAGTCATAGCCTTTTTCTTTTTTTTTTTCTTTTTTTTTTTTTATAGTCATAGCCTTTAATAGTGGTGTAGTCAGAAATTTTATTAAAAGTGTCCAAGAATAATAGTGTGTGGTTGTCAAAATAAAACAAAAAAATTGTTGGGGTTCAAACCCGTAACTCCTTCACTCAAATGGACACCCATTACCACTGCGCCAAAATCATAACTTTTGTCGAGGGTGTCCAACTTTAAATATATTTCCTTTAAATGTAGAATTTGACATATATATACAATGTAATTTTCTAAAGAAAGGTGTCCAGTCAAGATGGATCGCTCTTACCCGGTCAACGAACTCCTTTCTGATAGAAAAAGTAATTAAAGAACTTATAAAAAATAAAAAATAAAATCAATATTTAGTAAAAATTAGGCGAACTGAATTATTTCTATTATTTAACTCATTTTGACCTAATTTATTTTAACCGAAGTAACATTTAGGTAGATTAATGACCCACTCATTTTTTTTTCTTTTTAGATAACCATGGGTTTTTGGGCCAGCTTGCAAGCCCCTTGACTCATCCCATGAAATATCTTTCACTTTCCATCAGCAATAGATACAATGTATCTCTGTTCACCAAGACAAAACCATATAGAAAAAAAATACTTAGTGTTTTGCCTCTGCTAAAATTAAAACATGAAAACTGAAGGTACTCAATCCACTAGGTCACACCCTTGAATGCATTTATTAATTCGGTTCATTATAACATGCCTAATTTTTGTCCAACCAACACATTAACTCATTTTCACAAAAGTAACATTTGAACAAATTAATATCTCGTTTATTTTAATTTAATCTATCTAATCTCAATCCAACCCGCACATTTAACGCGTCGTTGTTGAAGCCTCATTCGTATAAAAGTTGGAACTTGTTAATCTCTTTGATTGTATTAGCAATAAAACGCCAGATACATTTTGTGGGGAGTGGGGATTGCCTGTAAAGTCTCTTTCTATACCTAAAACACAACTAATTTATTTCAATATTTGTTGCATTTTACAATGATCCTCTCCCTTCCTCCCACGACATACCAAATGTTTAAGTCTTTCTCAGATTTTGTATTAATTTATTTTGATTAAACTAATTAGGGGAGTACTATATATAAATCAATCATTTAGGTGTCAATCCCAAATTAGTTGAAGTTTATTATGTTAATTTATTCTATTTATACGTTAATTATTTGTCATGAGTTCTATAAAATTCTACTCTTTTGTTAGAAATTGGATACATCTCTATACTTCCTACTCTTTTGTTGTCCATTTCTACTAAATTCTTTTTTATGAGAATGCCCTTTTTCTCTTTGAGGATAGAGCATTGTGTTTGGTGTTGTATATATATATATATATATAGTTTGTGATGTATTTGAAAAAAAAGTGGAATTCTTTGATTGATAGCAATCAATTTAATCTTTCAAGTTCTTCCTCATTTTATTCATTTAATTAAAAATATTCTCATAAAATCAATCTAAAAATATCAGTAAGAATACTGACATAAGTAACAAAAATTCTTACAAAAAATACAATCACAAGTAAGTGAAATATTTTCTACGTTTAATCGATCTACGTAAAGTGAATCGAAAATAAGTCTGCAGTGATGTTGGTTTTGCAAGTTGATTAGAAATGTCGGTTCTCAAAGAGTAATAAACGTGAGAATCATGAAGAGTTGTTCTTCGTGTGAAACAATAAAAATAGAAAAAAAATACAAAATAATATAATAAACATATCATGAGGAGTAGCACCAAAGCAAACTTCTGTATTATTTTTTTATGTAATTAGCAACCGATTTCATTGTATTGCGGCAGACCCAAGCTAAGTTAGCTTATCTCAAATAGTGATTTTTTTTTTTTAATATAAACTATGATCAATAAATTTATATTTCATATATAAAAAAATTATCTTCAACGTGTAAAAATTGTCCAAAGTATTAAATTTGTTTGTATTAAGCAGCCGATTGCTTTGTATTGCGGCGGACGCAAGCTATATATATCTCAAAATAGGCAAGTCGGCAAAACCCCACATGTCCCTATTTTCATTTTTTAGCTCGGTGCGCATTTACTCTAACTAATATTATTAATTAAATAAAGTGGCCAACATCTTCAATTTTCATCCTACAATGTTTAGGTTTTTAATACAAAATTTTCTAAACACACTAACTATGATTTCGAGAAGATGGTTTTGATAAAATTCATTGACTCATAAGATTAAATCAGATATATTAATTAGATAAAGCTCATCTTATCAGTTAGAATTGAAACTAAAATTTAAAGTTCACGAGATTTAATTTTTTTAGTATTAATAGGTTACTTTTGTAAAAGAGCTCGTTCTACCCAAAATTGACAACTCAATATTGTGAAAGATTTGGAGTATCTAATTCAAAATCTTAAGGTAATGAACAAAGTTAGATTGGGGGTAAAGTGCTTCCTAACAAAGGCGACTTCGTACAAAGGGACTCAAAATAAACTAAAACAATGTACAAATACTCTAAATACAATATAATACTATTAGTATTTGGCGATAGTTTTTCACTTAGTTAGTAAAATATTGAATTAAGAAAAAGGACAATATGATACACAAAATATTCCACGTTAGCAAATTTTAAAGATTTGATTGGATTACTTCAAATAATAGATTAACACAATACACAAACACTCTTAATATAATTTAATATTATTCGTATCTCACGAAATTTATACGAGTTTTTCACATAATTATTAAAATAAGTATTAAATTATATATAAAAAAAAAGACGGTATAATACACAAAACGTTCCATATTAGTACATTTTAAGATATTAATTGGATTACTTAAAATCCAGTATGAAGAAATTTTTCTTTCTAAAAAAAAAAGTCATACTATATAATATTTTTATTATTATATAGAAAAATAGAGTTTGGATTTGAAACGGAAGTAAGGTTATATGTAAGCTGAAATCAGTGGCATGTACATGTGTTTAGAACTTTAATATATATCATTTGCGTGGACATAAAAAAGTCACTCTCAAACGCCACCACACCGACTTACTTTCACACTTAATTTGTTTTTTCCATTTTGATGATATAACCTATGGTATTATTTTTGCAATTAAAAATAATATTAATTACCGCCCCTCCTAAAACTTCAACCAACTTGTCAACAATCTAATTAAAGTCATCCTCATCTTTAATTGTTAATCCATTTTAGTCAAAATTCATTGTATGTTTCTCCTTTTGAGTTCTACCACTAGATTGTGTTGGCAAATATAGATATACATATAATGGAAAGGAAAAACAAACGCATCATAAAAATAGTTTTTAGCTATAATAAATATATATATTAAAATTATCATTGGTATCACTTAATTAATATTGAATCAAATGCAGTTATAGATTTTAAGGATATTTACATTGTCATTCAAAATATATATATTTGGTGATAATTAAGCTATCATCGTTAATTAATTATTGCTAAAGATCATTTTTTTGATGTAGTGACAAGGCAAAATAAGAAAGAGGGAATAAAAGTAAATTGTAAAAATAATTAGGTTTTACGTTTTTACATTCACTTATCATTATAAAAAAAAACCTAAATACAATTTAATTCTTGATTTATTTAATATTGGACTTTGTATTAGGTTATTCACGCATTACATATTTAATCCTAGACATTCGAGGTATTGAGTATCTTATCCCGTAAATATATTGTTTAAAAGTTCAATTAGGTTTAACGTCTATTTATTAGTACTATTTTAATTGTTTTCCTAAGTTGTTATAACAGCAAATTCATTAACATCTTTAAATTAAATCACCAATTGGAAGCCATAATCAGTCAGCTCTGAATTAATATTTCTTGGATTACATATGTTTTCAAATTAAAATATTATGCTTAGAAAAAGATGTTTTATTGATTTAAATGAAGATGTTTCCACATTTGTCGTTATCGTTGAACGAAAAAATAATACTTAGTGCAATCATAGAAGTTAAACAAAAAGATTTAAAAATAAAAATTAAGCTGACATAAATATTTATGTGATTACAAATTTGTCTAGTCATCTATCGATATGATTGTGATGGATAAAAGACTTGAATTAAATTTATGAAAATGAAAAAATCATATAAAAAATATCACTCAAAATATAAGCACTATAATATATAAAATTTAAAATTTAAATTTAATTAAATTTTAATACGAGTAACGGAAGAGAAAGGCATTCAATGTCACATCGGCCAAATAACGATTGATATCTTTTGATTTAATTTATTTTGAAGTCTACTTGCAATTGTAAGTTACAACTAAAAGCAACCCAATCGTACCCTCTGGTGCTCTTCCTTAATTATTTTTTTTGTTTTCCGTTGTTTAATAATAGTATTGAAGCCTGACCTAGATTTGTGTCATATAAAACCTTATTAAGGAAATTACTTAAAAAAATTAATTTCTTCGTCATATTTCCATTCTTTACGTCTCTTTAAAAAATATTAATAAAAATTTGAATAATATATATATTTATATATATATCTAGTTTGCGATTAAAATTATAAATGGAGAATTTATAAATATCTCGTAACAAAAAAACAACGACTTGCATTAGCGTCACATTCAAAACGTTTGATCTTTGCGTGAGGAGGAGGTGTGGCACCGCAATTTAGTTTAATTTCATGTATATATTTAATATTCTATTTATACATTATAAATATATTCATGTAGGACAAAACTATGGGTAAACATATAAAATGCATTCATATTTCAAAAAGGAAAAAGAAAAAATGAGTAACGTTGCTGTATTTTTAGGCTAGTAAATTTTTAGAGCTCATTTGATTTGTAGACCAATAAAAAAAGAAAAAGGGAAGAGCCGACCGTCAACACCATTTTAATGACCTCAATGATTATTCTGTACTTCTTTAGATAATTATTTGAATTTCAAGTTTCCTGTCTACAAAAGCTATTTTTAGCTAAATATGTGGAAAAAATTATGAGTATCAATTATTATCCACTTTATTATAAATAATTATTTTAAACTATTTATTAATTTATAAAATTAATTATTCCATTCTTACAAATTTATTTATTTTAAAAGTGTAAATGTAAAAAAATTCTTAAGACATAATTAATATTTTTTTTAATCTATGATATCTTTAAAATTATATATAGAAAAAAAGTGAACAACTAATTTGAGACAAATAAAATGCTAGAAGAGGTTCAGTATGTTTTGATCGTTGGATTAAGATTTTAAGGAGTACTAATATTGTTGTCATTTCAATGTAAAGTAATTTATCTATATATCAGTTGATTACTGAATAAATAATACATCTAAGAAGTAAAATAATTAAACATATATAACAAATACCTTAATAATTAATAGTAATACATTACTAATACCTGGCTAACTTTTATCGATTACCAAATGACCCCTAAATACTTTGAATCGAAGAATAAAATTATTTCCTCCCTTAATTAGTGAAATTGTTGTGAAGAAAAAGAAAGAAAAAAATGGTCCGATGGAATATGTCGGCCGAATTTGTACTTATCTTTAAGGAAGATCAACGTGGCGGCCGTGCCTAGACGACAGACTAGCAGCCAAGCAAAGAAAACAATTACTCCCTCCCCTTATGCGTGCTCCATATGCTCTCTTCCCTCAATCATCACTCACACTAAAACTCACATCATCACCCACGGAACGGTGACGGAGCTCTTTATTCTTAATTAAGAAGTCTCAGATTCGAGTCTCATGTAATTTATTTCATTAATGAGTTCTTGATCTCTAATGTAGAATTTCCTAACATAAAATCGAATTTAATCAAACTGTAATGTAGATACTGAATAATTAGAGATTTAAAAGATTAAAACTCACACCACCCACCCTGGGGTTTGTTACTTGTTTTTCTCTTTCCATATATAAATACAAAATTTATCTCTATATTCCCACCTCCATATATATACGACACTTGTTCTAATAACAAACGTTCTTTCATATATCTAATTTTCTCCTTCCCCATCTTCTTTCTTCCTTCTGAAACAAGTGAGTATATTTTTTTCTTCTTCTTTGTGAAACTATGATGGAAGGAGAAAAGAGAAAGCAGAGGGAACACCAACAAGATAAGCCATACAGAGGAATACGGATGAGGAAGTGGGGTAAATGGGTAGCTGAAATTCGAGAACCAAACAAACGGTCTCGAATTTGGCTTGGTTCTTATTCTTCCCCTGTTGCTGCTGCTCGTGCTTACGATACCGCTGTATTTTACTTGCGAGGTCCTTCAGCTAGGCTTAATTTCCCTGAATTCATAGTTGATGACCATGAAAATCACGATCTATCAGCTGCTTCTATTAGGAAGAAAGCTACTGAGGTAGGTGCTAGAGTTGATGCTCTTCAAACTGCGATTCATAATTCTACTGCTATTCCTCCTGAATCCAATTCTAAATCCACAAGGATGATGATGAAGCCTGATTTGAATGAATATCCTACCCCAGAAAGTTGCGACGAAGATAATTGAATCTCTGCTTCAAATTAAAGCCATAAGCGGCGAGTTACAGAGGCGAAAAGGGGATTATTGTTATGACGATTAGATATATTGAGGATCCATGTATGAAATATAATCCGAAGGGATTATATGTTAATATTATCAATTATGGTAGTTATTAAAAGAAATTAATCTCAAAATTACGATTAGTGTTTGTTTGTTTCTTTGAATTTGAATGTTTTTCCTCATAATTCCCAATTTTGTTACTGTTCCATTGAAGATTGGAATGGAATCGTCATGAATCACTAATAATAATAGAAGATAAAAGCCAAAAAAAAAACAAGATATGGCCTACAAAAAAAAAGGAAAAATTCAGTTGGCAAACAAATTCTCTTTTATGTTAGAAAGTAGATAAGAAGATAAGAAGAAGAAGAGAGATGAGATGGGGTTTGTGTTGTAAACCGGTAAAATATGTGACGTTGATCGTGTGTGGAGACCACCACCGCCATGCGATGGAGTCCCCACGCCAGACCCATGGTGTTTTAATATATTAAAAATAAAAGATAAAAAACTTGAAAAAGTAGTGGTCCTAATTTATTTGATTAACCTTTGTCCGGATTTTATATTGGCGTCCCGATTAAATGATTCAATGAATGAATCAATGTAGAATCCTTTTTTCTACATTTGAATATGACCGATGACGCTCTTAGTAAGATAAAAACTTTTTTTTTTCATATTGACGATTTAAACTTGAAATTTTTAATTAAAAATGAATTAGTTTCACCATTGTATCACGACTCGTGTTAATAATAGTGGGCCTAATTAAGTCACTGTCTGGGGTGGGGATTATGATGATTATGAAGCTGAGAAGGAAAGTTTTGTTCCCTGTTTGCTTGGGTATTGGATGACGCACACCTGGGCGGTGTTTATATTTTTCACATTTCTTTTAGATATATTTATTTTATTTGTGAATATTTTTAAGTCAGAGTGGATCTAGAGTATCAGGTGTGAATTTTTGAAATTTTTATGTAAGCTTTATTGCCTTCATCGATGAGGGACCAATTCCCTTTTGGCTTAGGTCTTTTATGAAATTGAATATGTGTGTTTAAACTTTAAATTAGTGGTTTGTGGATTTTTTTTTTGGGATTTTTCTTATTTCTAGCTTAAGAAAAATTGAAGTGAAACGTAAAACTAGTAAATTTGTAATGAAATTATAAGGTATGAAATATGTTGGAAGGACTTAATTACTTACTTACACATGTTATGTCAAATTTATTTGGGATGAGGTTTAATAAAAATGAGAAACAATATGATCAATCAAAAGGCGTAAAACATGTAAAATTATCGTTTTATTAGAGTTATTTGTTTTGTAGTAAGATTTTATTAGAGTTATTAATTATGTGTTAACTTTTTTAAGTCATTTTTTCTAATATTATGCATCTGTTTGAGTGGTGGAGCCAAGTGCCAACCGATGTTTTTCGTTGGCTTTTCACAAATCGTACAATCACGGCATATATACATACACAGTTCATAACAAGATTTATATATATATTTTTTTTTTCAAATTGTGGGATGGGTTTCAGTTTTTTTTTTTTAAGTCCAATTAAGGTAAAACGTTTTCTAATAAAAGTGATTTTATATTCAAGAGATTCAAATTCGAAACCTCTAATACTTATCACTCCATCATTATCCTATCGGTGGGTTTCAGTTGTTTTTACATGAAGACTAGGAATTCTTATTTACTTTGTCAGATCAAAGTACAGATTCTGAAGTATATCTCAGATTCCTTAATACTTTTTCTGATGCATAGTTGATTTAAACTAAAATAAATTAGTTGTGCAATTTGTTTTATTTAATCAGTAACATGGAGATAAGTACGAGGCGGATATGATATTGTATCAAAAGCTCAATCATTTTTTTTATTATTTTTAAAACACTAATCCTAAACTATTCTGTTGATCTGTATTTTTTTCCTCTATTCAAAGCTTAATATCCCCTGTTTGATTAATTTGAATTTGTAACAAAAATGTTACTTTATAAGTATAACGCTTCTTATAAACGATTTAATTCTTATGATTTAAATTTAAAATCTTTTATTAAAGATAAAATGTACGCACGTATATATATTACTCTATCACAATCAGTACTATTGGTGAATTATACACATAAGCTTGTCGTGTATGTATCTTGCATTGGAAAAAACATTTCTAAGTCCAATTTTCCCATGTCTGATGTTTAGAATGTTTCGGAGATTACTTTTTATAGGAAAATAAGTTCATTAAGCATTAGACAACTTACTTTTATTAGTAGAATAAATATAAAAAAAAAACAAATTTCATAAATGATACGGTATGAATTGTCCCTCCCCCCCCACCCTTCTCCCTTCCCCGCCTTTGTTGTATCAATGTCAAGGGGTGAGTTCCTTTCTTGTGGCCCAAAAGTATCAATCCTTCACCTCAATCTCATCTAA
>NW_006239109.1:176642-215315 GCF_000226075.1 Solanum tuberosum
CCCCCTTCCATCCCACCCCCCAACTCAACTCACCCTCTCCACGCTACCCAACCTATTTTGGATCCTCAATATTATTTTTATAATATCTTTTGCTTACTTATCAAATGGTGTTGCTATCTATGCTTGATGTTTGGTGGTTGGAGGTTTAGTCATAACATGATTTTTTTTATTTTAATTAGTAGCATACTATAATACTCCACAGTAAATCTTAAAATAAAGAGAGATCTTTGAGGATCTTTCCACTTGTCCAATGTTTTGGTCGGCTATTACAATTTCATAGTATTTATTTATTTGGAGTTTTATTGTATGGAATGATGCAATGCGGTTGGCACAAGAAAGATTCAACCAATCATTATTAATTATACAATTCTTCTTGGAAAAAAGATTAATTAAACTAATTAATACTGTGGTCGGCTAAGCACTATTCATTAATTTCCAAATTATTGAACCACTTATTAAATTAATCAGAGTTTGGTCGAATCAGTCTCTTAATTTAACTCCAAACTTCAAAGTATAGGATAATTATGCATCTATTCTTTTAATCATTTGCGTGACTTTACTTATTCAATAAATATTGGTGGAAGGAATGTTAATAATTTTTTATTTTCCAATTATTTATTCAAGTTATAGGAATTGGAGGAGAGAGAAAAAGAAATGATGAGAAGACTATAGTAATATAATGAATAAGTAAATAGATTTTTATTTTTCAATAATTGGAAACTCTACAAATAAAATTGAACGAAATGAGAACAAAGTGTTTCTAGAGAGAATTGACTGCTGTGGACGAGATTTGATTTGGGTTTGCAAACTCCAAACGATGAGCCAAGATAGACTTTAACCTTCATTTCAATTAATTTGACATAATTTAGGAATTGTTAGTTTCTCCATTAATAGAAATATGAGTTTTTTGAAATGTGAGTTTCATATTTAATCTTCCATTAATAGAAATGCGAGTTTATAGTTTCTTTTTGTAAATTATGCTATATTTGGACTATTTTCAAGACAATATTACTGTCTGTGGAGTAATAATATAAAATTAACATATTATATTAGTAATTAAATGGTGAAACAATTGGTAATATAATAATAATACGAAATTTGATTCATTACTTAATTTTGCTCCTTAATTATTACTGTGATGGTGAGTTATCATGTTCCTCTTTTAAGTACATTTAATTTCTTGAACATTTTATTGTTTTAAAGAAAATTTCTTTTGTAATTTGTACTTAATAATATAACACACACAATAAATTATTATTAATTAATGGGATACACACGTGCAAAACACGTACACTTAACTAGTTATGAATATTACAAATAAAGAGATGAAAAATTCACGTTTCAATTAATTAAAGATCAGATATCAATGAGACTAGAATCGAGGAAATGAAAATACTTTGAAGCTAATAAAAAGGACATAAAAGGGATCATAATAGCTAACAATAGAAAAAATAGCAGACCGAGATGGAAATTTGGAGTTGGAAGGGGACTGGTCATGGTCATGGACACACTAATCAATTAGAGCATACAAATTTGTCTGGCAAAAAATGTTTTTATTATCATCTTGTACCAAATAAAAAATCATTGAATCATTGGACAGGTCCCCAACTTTCTCAAAAAAATGCATTTGCTACTTATTTCTTATAATAATAACTATCAATAATATTCCACCACTTGTCATACAATATCATTGTTTGGACATCCATATAAAGAGGGCTAGTTACGGGTTCGAACTCACTCACTAGTTTTTAAGACGAGTAATAGGTTAAATGGCAATATCAGAACTCATAAACTTCAAATTCTGACTCTACCTCAGTTTATATTTTACATACGATGAGCTATCCTTTAGAAATCTCTTTTCATGGGCGTTGATGTACTTTTAATTTGCAAATTTTATAGGAAAGTATTCGATTGCTTTTACCGTTATTTTGTTATCAATAACGTAAGGTACACATATGAACATTTCTTAAGATATAAGTTTTTGCTTTCCTATTGGGTTATACATATAGTGATGAAATACAACCAATTGTGGAACTTCATTAGCAACTTTTGCCTTTTTCTTTTAACTTGTGGCTTCAAAATAATTTTTGGACTCCCTTTGTTACTCCACTAGAAGCTCTCTTATGTTAAGATCAAGATTAATCGGCTTATGTATATATCAAAATACTTATTTCATAAAGAAATAGAGTTTGAATCTAATTTAACCCTAAAAGCTAGTTCTAATGGTAAGAATATATTGCTCATTCCATAATAAAGAGACCATTCATCCTTGAAGGCTCGATGTGGTGAGAAGCTTTACATATTTTCACCCTAATTACACCACATAGAATGTTTCGGAAGAAGGGGATTCAGTTGAACTTCCTTATTCTTAGCTTCGCAACTAGAACTCGGAGCAAGTAGAATTTTTGAACTTCTAAAGAATGGCCAATAAGAAAGGAAGGTCGAAATTCAAAAGCGAAGCCAGAAATATTAATAAGGGATTCAATAATCTAAATCTAAGACCTAAAGTAATACACATTTATCCTTTTTGTGCGATATGATTTACAGCTAGGAGGATTCAATTGAAACCCCCTTTCACAGACTGACTCCGTCATTAATTGGTTCCTCTATCTTTATAGATACCATATAATAAGAGTTGTCGATATGAAGTACATAATCTGTGTGGATATAATTTTTCTACCTATATAGAAATACTGAAGTGCCAAAAAGTATAGGTTATATATATACCCACACTTAGCTTGGTGTAGGTCATATGTGTTGTTCTAATGGTCCCAAAATCAGATAGTCCCTATTTATTATCTTCTCTATTTTAATTCATTATGTCTCTGAAGTTCTGCATCACGTGAAGTGACCACTCCAAAAAAGAAGAAGAAAACAGATCTTGTGTATAGAGATTCTAACATTTCATTATTTTTGAAATAATTGTCTAGGCAATTTAGCAAAAGTTTGAGAAACGAAAGGCTGTCAAGAGAATGACAGAAAATACATCTTATAGGTCAACATAGGTTGTGGTGCAGTGGTGAGATTGTTCAACTATCAATCAGCGGTCTCGAATTCAAGCCTTTGATATGGAGAAAATTCTATTGGAAGCGTCATCCCTAAATGGACCCTGTAATGCGCGATTCGAATTTAATCTAGACTTCAATGTGGACTTCGAATACTGAATGAGAAATAAAAAAAATAATATCTTATTGGCTCAACTTAATGTTAAAAAGTACATGAAAAGTATGGAACATATTGAAAATTATGTCTATTCAACCACTACAACTTTTAATCGATATATATATACTACTACCAATTAAATACCTAACTCCAATTTATGTTTCGTTCGCATTAAATCAATAAATACAGTCAGCTACTTGTACTTGGTCAGTTATCCTCCGCGTATATAATTCACATCATAATTTGAATATCTATATATAACATTTTTTCAATAAATGTTATAATATCCTATCTGGATGCTATAATTGATCAATTATTAGTTTTTATTAAATGGCAGGAAGTACACCTACCAAACAGTACGATATGCAAAATGAAAATATGAGATGATTAAACCAGGGAAATTTAAGGAATAAAACTAACCAAATTACCAATCAATTAATAATATTTTCAATTACTTCTTCTGTTGAGTATGTGATCAGGTACTGGTATGACAATTAGATGCATTGATTCCAGTAGGTGGCATTATAGGCTCTCCAAGAAGTAAAAAAATAATTGTAATATGAAATTTGAGGAAAACAACTACAAAAAGTTTGGAATTGTGATTTGTCAGTGCAAATCAAATTAGTAAGGGTGGCTTAAGATGGATTTAAATTGATCTATCGACAAAAAAAATAGATCTACATCAGGAGAATTATAGTACAAAAAGCCATGAATATAATTCTTGATGATGAAATCTGGGGTGTATTGTTAATATACACCACAAACACATATTTGTTATACCACGTAAAATTCTCAATATTACATAGGGAAAAGAACACTTGTACTCCAAAAAAGGGAAACTATCCCCTATTTTATATATATATATATATATATATATATATATATTCTATTTGTATCAAAAAGGAAGAAGTAGTGCTTCAAGGAAAACACTATTTTGATGGTATATATATATATACTCTATTGGTATCAAAAAGGAAGAAGTAGTGCTTCAAGGAAAACACTATTTTGAT
The DNA here is from genome assembly GCF_000226075.1 of Solanum tuberosum. Classification (NCBI taxonomy): domain Eukaryota; kingdom Viridiplantae; phylum Streptophyta; class Magnoliopsida; order Solanales; family Solanaceae; genus Solanum; species Solanum tuberosum. Next base: position 180,815 of record NW_006239109.1, read on the forward strand.
GGTATATATATATATACTCTATTGGTATCAAAAAGGAAGAAGTAGTGCTTCAAGGAAAACACTATTTTGATGGTATATATATATATACTCTATTGGTATCAAAAAGGAAGAAGTAGTGCTTCAAGGAAAACACTATTTTGATGGTATATATATATATACTCTATTGGTATCAAAAAGGAAGAAGTAGTGCTTCAAGGAAAACACTATTTTGATGGTATATATATATATACTCTATTGGTATCAAAAAGGAAGAAGTAGTGCTTCAAGGAAAACACTATTTTGATGGTATATATATATATACTCTATTGGTATCAAAAAGGAAGAAGTAGTGCTTCAAGGAAAACACTATTTTGATGGTATATATATATATACTCTATTGGTATCAAAAAGGAAGAAGTAGTGCTTCAAGGAAAACACTATTTTGATGGTATATATATATATACTCTATTGGTATCAAAAAGGAAGAAGTAGTGCTTCAAGGAAAACACTATTTTGATGGTATATATATATATACTCTATTGGTATCAAAAAGGAAGAAGTAGTGCTTCAAGGAAAACACTATTTTGATGGTATATATATATATACTCTATTGGTATCAAAAAGGAAGAAGTAGTGCTTCAAGGAAAACACTATTTTGATGGTATATATATATATACTCTATTGGTATCAAAAAGGAAGAAGTAGTGCTTCAAGGAAAACACTATTTTGATGGTATATATATATATACTCTATTGGTATCAAAAAGGAAGAAGTAGTGCTTCAAGGAAAACACTATTTTGATGGTATATATATATATACTCTATTGGTATCAAAAAGGAAGAAGTAGTGCTTCAAGGAAAACACTATTTTGATGGTATATATATATATACTCTATTGGTATCAAAAAGGAAGAAGTAGTGCTTCAAGGAAAACACTATTTTGATGGTATATATATATATACTCTATTGGTATCAAAAAGGAAGAAGTAGTGCTTCAAGGAAAACACTATTTTGATGGTATATATATATATACTCTATTGGTATCAAAAAGGAAGAAGTAGTGCTTCAAGGAAAACACTATTTTGATGGTATATATATATATACTCTATTGGTATCAAAAAGGAAGAAGTAGTGCTTCAAGGAAAACACTATTTTGATGGTATATATATATATACTCTGAGGACATCAAGGAGGAACATGCAGTGTTTTCATGAAAAGACTGTTCAATTACTTATTGATTGGTATCAAGGATGAAGAAGTAGTGGTTCAGTGAATAGAACAAGGGAAAGTCGGGTAAATTGTTTGAGCCATGGGTCTAATCAAGTTAAATAATTTGAATTTGATCTAATTTGAGTAAATACTTTACCTAATAAATCCAATTTGCATAATTTTCCCTTTTAAATACCACTGCAAAAAAACAAAAACTACTTAACTACACATACATCCCTATCATATATACTATATTTACCTCTAGTTTAAAACAATTATAGATACTACCACTTTTAATATTTATACCATATATTTTGAAATATTTAATCAGATACACAAATCCCTTAAATATGATATTCATAATTATTTTAAATTTAAACTCCTTAATTAATGGTCCATTAACAATACAAATCCCCCACCCCCTCAAAAGTCCACCAACCCTTTTGTTTACTCCCTCTTTCTTCCATCTGCCGTTGCCCCCCACCCCAATTTCTTCTCCCTCTTCATTTCATCTGTCGTTGCCCCCACCAAGCTCTCTTTATTCCGCCATCTTCTCCCTCTTTCTTCCTTTATCCTCTTAATACATGTTTGCATGTTCAAATTATCATTATACATATAGGTTTGTTTCTATTGTTTTATTATTTTCATTTATCTTGGTTTTGTATCTAAGTTAAAGTTCATAATGCTCTGAAATTCAATTTTAAATAGTTTTACAAATTAAGTTTTATATTTTCTAATTTTGTTGTTTCTCAAACACTTTTGTGGCTGGACATTCTCGAAATCGGATGATTCTTGTTAAAGGTACTGCACATTAACAATACTATACTAAATTAAACAACTTTTATTTGTTTATTTTCACTCATGAATTTCTCATTTCAGGGATTGACTCTTCATCCACCAACATTTAAGTCGAGAATAGATCTAAATATGGGAGAGACCTAATCAAGATGGAAGAATTTCGCCAAGCTTTAATTAACAAATACATCATTAGATAAACATCGAGTGCAACAATGTTGAATACATATCAGGTGTATATATATCTAGTTAAGACTTCATGTATCTGAGTTAAAAATATTTGTATCTATGAGAAATAATTTTAGATGCCAAATTTGTGCGTTTCAATTACATTACATATTTAGATACACATAATTATATGTATATGCTTACTATGCATCCGAGATACATGTTTTTGAATATAATGTATGAAACTGATGATACATCAAATTAATACTAGATACATATAAAAGATACATGAAATTAAAATTAGATCATATAAACAGATACATAAAATTAATATTAGGTCATATAAACAGATACATTAAGTTAATACTAGACACATACAATATAAACACGAATTGATATTAGATACTTCTATGATACATATGAATGTACTTATATATACTCATGTATCTAAGTGCTTAGTTTGTTGGATACATCATATATTGATAATAGAGACATCAAATTAATGAATTTATTATTTTAAGAGTAATAAAATGAGATTAATCAAGTTAAATGACCAAGATATATATGTTTTCGTCTTTTATTAATAATATTGATGAATTTATTATTTCAAAGAATAATAAAATAAAATTAATTAAACATATATACACTCCTTGCTTTCCGCCTTATATTAAGGGATTTGATTAATTTAAATTTCTAGAATTAATTGTCTATGTAATCTGAAAATCCTCAATTACTCCTCTAATTAAGGAAATCAGTTACAACTAATTAATTTAAACATATAAAATATGTATCTCGGTTTTAAAATTCGACAGATACATGAATCTCTCGGATTCAAACCCATGTATCCTAAGCATGAAATATGGTAGAGGAAGTAATAGTTGAAACTATCGAGAATCTTAGTAATTAAGACCTAAACTAATGGGATTTATGTAGTTTGCCCAAAAACATATTTGTGCAAATCACCGCCGATAAGCTTCTCGTGGTTAAAAGCGTTTGGGCCTAAAGCCCACAGCGCATATCACAAGAATCAATGGTCTGTCCATGTTTTTTGGATAAAATTCTCAAATTTATTCAATTGGGCCTAATTTGTTATTTGCAATTCGGCATAAGATCCAAATTCCGTATAAAATTGTTAACGGAAAAAATGGAAGAACTTACATAAATAGCACTAATATATCCCTAATATTAAATTATTATTATATATATACACATATGTTTTGTTAATTATTGGTTCAACGGCAAAGGTATAACCAACTTAAGTCTTGCAGCCTTCCTTGACAACTGTTCAAATCCTCTTGACAAGAATTTGAATTCTTTTAGAAACTCATAAAACTTAAAATCTTGATTTCACCTGTGATGTCGGAAATTTAGATTCTAATGAGGTAATATCAGGTTTGATCTTTAATCTGTTTTCAAAATTTTAAGTTTTATATAGTACTACAAAAAATTATATCTAACTTAATTTTTGTTCTTATCTCTTAATTTTGGGTGTACTTTTTCTTTTGTGCCTCTAAACTGCATTATCAATAATCAAACCACAACTTAAAAATAAATCATATATCCTGTTGTGATGGTTATAATGTTTAGCTTATATAACTTATTACATTCTTTTTTCTATTCCTCTTTACTTTTGGTGCCTCTGAACTCAAGTATCAGTTAAGTTATCATTTGTTTGTATTAAGATTAAAAGCCCTAATCTGAATATATATATTAAAATGTACATTGAAATTTAAATATTTGAATTGAAATATATTGTTTATTTTCTCAACTTTTAAATGTATAATCTTGACCAAAGTAAGCTATTATAAAAATCAATTTATCAAAATAATACATTTTTTAAAATTTTTACAAAACTAGTATAAACGTAGTTCACAGTAACGTTTTAGGTTATATTTTATTCAAAAAAATTGAATAACAAAAAGATAAAAATCTGACAGAGTAAACATACATAAAACGTTATTGTCAGTAATTAACATTTTATAATTCGTTACTCTGAAGCACGTTTTACAGCTAAAACGTGACTCACAGTAACGTTTCTCAATGGTGAAAATTAAAAAAACAATCTTGTACATGCCTCATTCAACTTTATTTAACTTTCCACTATTAAAATGGATAGATATATTTTGTAGATACCTTCATTTGAAGTATATATGATTTTCTCTTTTCTTTCTCTTTTCATATAGACAATACTTTTTTTATACAAAGGAAAAAAAAGTGAGGATGACTTTACACAAATTGGAGCTTGTCTTGTATCATTTCAATTTCAAAATTTGTAAATAAATCATATGAGAGATCTTCTTAATTCAAGCCTAAGATAGCATCCCTTCCAAATATTAGACCAATCGGTTTCTTATCATTATTAAATATTAGACTATCAACAAAGAAGTTATTGAATTAAAATTGATGTAACAAGTAAGCAAACCAACTATTAAAAAAAATATAATGGCTACATCATAATAGAAGAGACGAAGGAATTAATTGATATTGTAGTAAAGCCTCCTCACAACTTATTTTCCTTGCAAAAGTATTATCTATGTATGAAAAGAGAAGAAAAGGGAAATTTATATATGTGTAAAATATATATATTCATTTTAATAGGGAAAGTTTAATAAAGTTGAATGATGCATGTATAAGATTGTTTTTTTAATTTTCAGTCATTCTAGAAAAACGTTACTGTGAGTCACGTTTTAGCTGTAAAACGTGCCTCAGAGTAACAAATTATAAAACGTTATTGACAATAACATTTTATGTATGTTTACTCTGACAGATTTTTGTCTTTTTGTTATTCATTTTTTTAAAATAAAATATAACCTAAAACGTTACTGTGAACTACGTTTATACTAGTTTTGTAAAATTTTAAAAAAACGTATTATTTTGGTAAATTGATTTTTATAATAGCTTACTTTGGTCAAAAATTCTATTCCTGCTTCTTAAAATACTTACGTATTGAATAAAACAAATTGATACTTAAGTATTATGTTTTATTTTTATTTATACATTCTCTTCAAAATATATTACTAGTAATTTGGATGAGTATTTGATCATTGGGTAAACAACACAAATTAAATTAGTTTAGGCTTTGATTAATGATATATGTATTTTACCAAATTATCCCCTATTAAATCATATCTTAGAAAATAATTTGGAAAATAAGTATTTAATGTTGAGGGTAAAACATGAAAAAAAAAAATTGTCTTTTAAAAAAACGTATTATTTTGATAAATTGATTTTTATAATAGCTTACTTTGGTAAAAAATTCCCTTTTTATAACTAGCAACTATAAAATTATGATCAAAATATAGATCAATAAAATCTTTTTAAAAAAATCATTTGACGATTAATGATAATTACGGTAGGAGATGGTGATTGTGTGCGCGTATTGGAATGGTATTGGTTGATTGTGTTGTGGGTAATAGCTAGTTCTAATGGTGGCTAGCAATAGTGTTAGGTAGTTGTTGATGATGAGAGTTGATAATTTGTAGTGTATGTTAGTGATGATAATGTAATTTGTAGATGCATTAATGGTAATTGGTAATAATGATTGATGATGGTGAATACGGAATACTGACTGTTGACTGTGGTGATTGACAGTAATAATGATTGAGTTGAAATATGATTGTGGGAAATTAGTTAAAGTAGATAAAGTAATAGTATTGTTCTACGATGAAATTGTTAATAAACATTTGAATGATATTAAAATTTTGTCGAATATTATTCATTCGGATTCACTACGTAAATACAAAACAAGACAAATAAACATACTTAATAATTAAGATATAAATAAATAAATTCACACATGAAAAATAAAAATTTAAATAATTAAGACTAACCATTAAAAAAAACAAATGAAGCCTTAGGTACTAAAAGTAAAAGGACAAATTAAGATACAATGAATCAATCTCCTTTTGCATTAATTATCTACCTAATCGAAACTCCATCATTAACTATCTTAATTTAATTGGTTAATTCTCCAACTGCACCCTATTCTTATGATTTTTTTTTAAAATCGATGTTTTATTTGCTTTCCCTCCAAAGTCATATCTATAAACTGATCTTCTACCCCACAATCCATTAGTCAACATTATAATATGAAAAAGAAATTGCATGTCTTCTGATTGACATGCCATGGGCTAAGCCACTTTATCAAAGTCTTCAACAAATTTAATTTTAAAAAATTTCAAATATCAAAGTACTATAGCTAGCATGAATAATATATTAATTAATGTAAAGAAAGATCAACCACTAATCCGACCCCATTAACTTTGAAATTCTCAAATAACAACAAAAAAGAAGAATTATGTAAAGATATATGCGTGGACTTCAGCGTCTTGATCACCCCTTTTGTCAATAATATCATATCACCATAGTTCTATGATCTAGACGTTGGTTACAAATTCACATGAATCTAATAGTTTTTGCTTAAATTTATCAATATAATAATTTTTTTTATTAAATATTATATTTTAATAGTATTTTACTTAAGTGATTTATTTATAAGTCTTCATTTTTTAGTATGTTATAGACTAAACAAGAGAGCGCACAAACACCAAATACTTATAGGTGGGATAACTCATTTAGCCTATAAACCTGTTAGCATTTTTCTTCTACCTCTTCGTTGTCACCTTTTTGCTTCTTTAGTGGCTTGCACCTACAATTTTAAAATTGAAAATACAGGTAATTATGAATATCATTTGAGCAACTCCTTATTGTCCTTTTTCTCTTTTTAACCTATGAGAATTGACACATAAGTATGAACTACAACAAGAAGAAAATAAAAAGTTCTTTACAAAAGAGAAAATATATAGTAATAGATTATTTTTGCAGCATTTCCAATGAGACATAAGAGATAGCTAGGGTATTTTAGGTCAGGAATAAGTCACTAAAATGCCCAAAATCCAAGAGAAGTGAATTGGTACTACATAGATTTGATGATTCATATGTCTCTCTTTTCTCTTTTCTCTTTCCCAAAACAAGGAAAGAAATAAAAGAAAAGGAAACAAAGCATGCAAATGAAGAAAGTAAAAATTAAAGATGATGAAAATAAGTAAAGAAAAAAAAAAGAGTAGCTAGTCAGATCATAATTAAAAAGGAAAAAAGAATATTCTTGTAATAAATTCATCATCTCATGCCTTCTGGATGCAATGGGAAGAGTTGAAGAGTCCTATCACCATTTTCTCTACAATTTATAAATTCTTCTTCATCTTGTTGTTGTTGTTGTTCTTCCTCCATGTATTCAAATGTCCATCCTCTACACTTTCTCTTGTATGGACTATCTTCATCCCTCACTATTTCTCCCTATATCGAGAAAAAAAACACCATCAGATCAATTAAAAGATAACTATAGATCAATAAAAAGCAATCTAAATTAATAACCATGGACGACATAGCTAGGAGTGCAAAGGGTTCATATCAAAATTAATATACTTATTGGTATGTTACAACAAGTAAAAATATATGGTAACATGTCAAAATAGATGGACAATTTTTAAATAAAAAAGTACGCTGACAGTGTATATAACTTATATTTAAAAGTTTTAAACGTGTCATGAGACATACCCTAGTGTCAAATGACAAAGGACTAGTGACTATGGGTGGTGGTGTTCTTGGACTTTGGCTAAGGCCAAGACTATTCCTCTTCTGCTTTTGTCTTTCACGGGCTTTATGGTTTTGAAACCAGTAGAACACATTTTTCCCTTCTATTTTCCCATATTTGCCTAGTTGTGCTGTGATTTGCTCTATTTGTTGCGCGTTGGGTGTGCGCATCCCACCTCTATACAACATTTCCAGTATCCCTATCTGTTCTTGTGTTGGATTCCATCTTGTTCCTCCTGGGTGAGATTCCACCTGCATATGTTACAAGTAATAAAAACATTAACAAGCCTCACTAACAAAGAAAAAAATCAATTATGGACCTCGCGAGTCTCCTATAGGTCCTAGCTCCCAGCAGCCACTAGTGGAAGCAGGTAGGATCAATATTCTTAAAATTACTAGAGAAACATGATAGTAAGAATATTCCCTCCATCATTTGATGTCATAAGTCCATGTCAAGTCAGAATTTAAACTTTATGAATTCAAGATGAAGCTAAGTGCTATTTGTACATATCCAAGAAAGTTTAAGTCAAAACTATTGAATTCAATTGAACCCCTACATCCACTAGGAGGAATTCTATTAGTTTAACTGAACTCATTGCTTTCAGTTTGAATCATGTATACATACGTAAATATACAAAAAAAAACATTTTGAAATTACCTGAGAGGAATCTTTCTTGTCTTCATTGTAAGCAAGTTTAGGAGGGCTATTGCTACTTTCAGGCCTAATGAAACTCTTAAGATCAAAAGGAGGAGTAACAATGGTGGTTGTGGTATCATTATTGGTTGTGTTGAGCTTAGGAGCAAGTGGTCTTAAACGTTTGCAACCAAGTGTAAGTGAAGGAGAAGCAGCTTCATGCTCTAAGAATCCACGTGTGAATTGATGCACCTTCATGCTTAAGCTTCTTGATGATGATCCCATGTACATGGAGCTAGAGGGCTTTTAATAGTCATGCCACTAGAGGCATCCCCATTATATAGAACTCAATTATCACTCCTACTAAAAAGGTGGAGTTTAACTACCATCATTCATTGACAGCATAGAAAGAATTTTTACGGTACGATCAGGTCACCTAAAAGATAACTATATATGGTAATCAACCTAACAATCTATATTAAGTTAAAATTTTAACTTGAATAATAAGATAGTAAACTGTGACATCGTTTGACTAGACATAAAGTTTAAAAAAGAATGACTTTTGAAAATTGTGATCGTCTAACACAGACTTAATTAGATATTTGTGTGACTTATAAATCATTTTAGATTAAGAATAAAGGTGGAATTTGAAAAGTAATTAATTTTTAATTATAGAAATGTGATAATTTTATTTTAGACAGACTACCAAAAAAAATACGTCACATAAATAGGACGTTGGACGTAAATTTAGTAACTCCTAGAAAGGGTGTGAATTTATTTCTCAACTAAACCACCAAACAAGCGTCATAGTTGATCCTGGCTCTCACTTGAGCCATTCCACCCTCTCATGGTCCTTGTCATAAATAGAATGTTGACGTTATTCAACGTGAGTTAAAGAAAGGTGATGAAGAAAAATGATTATTCGATTCGGATTCTGACTCGAACCATTTCAATTCCTTTGTGGATCTTGTTATAGACAGAATGTTGGCGTTACTCAGCAACAACAGTAAAAAGAAATGTGATGAAGAAAAAAAGTTGAAAATAATAATAAAAGAAAGTGGGAAATGAGGTGGGTGCCTATAAGAACCAAGACCAAATGATGAGGTGAGGTTGACTTATGATTTCCATTTTAAAAAGTAAGATGAAAAAAAAAAGTGGATCTATAGAGAGCTAGCTAGCTATAGAGAGAGGGAAAATAAAACTTAAACAAAACAAAAAAAAAAGGTGTAAAATTACTACAACTATGAATGAATGAAATGAATAGGTGAGCGTGTGGGTGAATGTATGCGTGTGTGTAGTTGGCTAGTCTAATCATAAAAAATTGTAATGAGTAATTTTGCTTCTCTTTTTCTCTCTATTTTTATGCCTTTTTTTTTCTTTCTTCTTCTTACTTTCATCATTATAATTTGTCCATGCTTTTCGGTGGCCTCTTCTCCTTCTAAATAAAACTTTAGTATTATATATTGTATCATTAAAATTAAATAAAGTTAGGACAAGAAAAATAATAAATTATTAAAGCAAAAAAAGTTTCCTCCAATCCCTAAACTCCTTATTGGAACTCTTTGTTTCTTTCCAAGATACGGATACGGGGAAAATAAATTGAATGCCGTCTTTATGTAGTGGAATATGTTGAAAAAAAACACTTAGTTTATTGATATGTCGGTTTATTTTTACTTGTAAATATTTGATTGGTATATTTTTTAAGAAGTAATTGATATTTTCTTTATTTATTTTAATAAAATATTATATAAATACATATCTTATTTTACTATAATTTTTAAAAATAATTTATCATTTACAAAAATTCTCATGTAGATACATTTTTATCCTCTCTCGGATGCATCCATATCCCCTCTCTGATACATTCTATCCCCTCTCGGATACATCACTCCCCTCTCGAATACATCTCTCCCAATAAATAATGTATGTCATGCATCCACAGATTTTTTGATGTATCCAAGATCTTATAATTTTAGGGGATTTTTGTGATTTGAGAAATAATAGGGATAAGATATAATTTTCTCTTAACACTATATGATTTAAAAATTATACTTCTTCTGGAGTAATAAATAAAACAATAATTTTACTATACCATTCTTTAAATATAATAAATTCAAAGTTTTGAAAACTCACTGAAAACCAATTATAGTTAATAACGAGGATAAATTATCTCTTGATATTTTAAACTGAAAAAGTAAAAATGGATGAAAGGAGTAAGACAATAAGTTTATGTACTATATCACCCTTTAAATTTTATTAAACATAAGGGTAAACAAGGAACTGGTTAGGTGATGCATGATTTGTCGATTTTTCAAACTAGATAAGTAAAGATGAATAACAATCTATTTTGTAAATACAGTGGACAAATAAAATTAAACAGAGGAAAAAGTATAATATTATATGTGTATATTACATGCATGACGTGTGTACACATATTGTATACTACTATATATGTGACAAAAATCCATCTGATGTAGCTTTAGTTATGCCCATAACCCAAATATCCCCTTTTTTCTTTGGGAACTGTATACTCCAATTTCCCAAATATTATTAAAAGAAAATCCACTCTCTCACACTTTTTTTTTATTATCTCCATTTTTGTATAGCAAAAGTCTTTGCATGATTCAAGCACATGCATCAAAGTAATTCCCTAATTATCTGTCACCCATCAATGATTGAATTTGATTAATTTAGGCATCAAAATTATAGGAAAAATCCATTTGGCCAGAAATTTGGTCAGAATTTGATCAGAAAATTAAAAAAAAAAAGTTATTTTATCTTTTTAAATATTTTTACCCTTTTAACTTTAATATATTTTAATTAAAAAATGAAAAACAAATCAGTTTAACTTTAAATAAAAAGAATATTATAAACTTTTTTAATTTTCTGGCCATTTAGCATTACCCAAAATTATATACAATATAGTCTAACGTTGGAAATTATTTTTTCCTGATCCATATCTTTCTTTTTCTTTTGTGTGTCTAAATACTTTGTTCTTTTAATTTATTAAATTCTGAGAATGCACCGAAACCCATTAATTCTTCTAAGAGTTAGTATAAAAAGTCAAAAAAAAAAGAATATGCAGCTTGACTAAAATATAGAAAGGTTATTATAGGAGCTGGCTTATTCACAAACGTGGCAGCTTATTATTGAAGGCAGGTATTTCTTGTCTTGTCTGTATTTTTTAGTATAATTAATTGGTGTCCTCAATTTGATGATAGACTGGAATAAATCTTTTAATTTAAACTCAATATTTTTATTCTCTAATTTTAGAGTATGCATTGAGTAAACACGATTACTAAATTTTAATAAAATTGAAAAAGTAGATGTATTTGTCCTATGTAGTGTTCTACATGGTGTCTCACATGAATTGTCACGTAGAACATATATAACCAGTTAAAGTGTTTATTTGTGTATAATTAAAATTTGAAAGATATAAATATCAGCTAAATTCAAATATTACGACCCATTTATGTATTATGATAACTTGAAATGTGAATCCAACAAAAACTTTATAGTTAAATTAGTTTTCAAGGGAGTGCTGAAATTTATGCCCCAATTCCTGAAAGATCTACGGATCCAGTTATATATATATATATACTTTCTACTCTTGATTGTATAGATCTTGGTATGAACATGAATCTTCATTTTTCTATCCGCCTTTATGTATGAATCATCCAACGCAAAATTAATTACACACAATTATTTCATTAAAGAGTCTCGCGTTAGATGAAACAATGATGGGAATCTCTTTATATGGTCTTAGGTGATCAACCTCTAATGAGTTACATTATAGAGTTGAATTAGGTTTAACTCATTTCAATAATTATTTATCGATGTTAGGCCATCATTTTAAATATCCATGATTCAGATGTTCAGTCTCGAACATGAGGTAAGTGTTGATCGAAAAGTCTTAAAAAAAAAGATAGATAATACTCTCTTATATAATTATTGACAATCTTCCGTTAATAAGCTAATTTAAGACGAGTTATATCTAAGATCCATAATTTCAGTGATATATGATATTTGAATTCAAAGATAGTCATATAGATTAATGCTACGTCAATTTTCAAAACATAGGCGTGGAGAGTGTCAAATGACAAGTAACCACTCGTTTGAATAAAGCAAAGTTTGAAAATTATTTCATATACGTTCAAGGCCCATGGCACACAGAAAGAGTGATGTCTAATCAAACATGCGATGTTTTTTTCTCTGACAAATTTATAGTAGGAGCTAGGGTATAACTTTATTATTATCATTATTATTATTATTATTATTATTATTATTATTATTATTATTATTATTATTATTATTATTATTATTATTATTATTATTATTATTATTATTATTATTATTATTATTATTATTATTATTATTATTATTATTATTATTATTATTATTATTATTATTATTATTATTATTATTATTATTATTATTATTATTATTATTATTATTATTATTATTATTATTATTATTATTATTATTATTATTATTATTATTATTATTCATATATTATACGTAAATAGATTTACTGTCCAATTTAACGTCGTACATGAAAGAGAGATTTTGCATGTACCCTTTGAAAATAAGCAAAGGTTGTTTTTCATTTCACTTTTTTTCTCATTACTATTTATTACTTAAATCGATATCTTGCTATCATACTTTTTGACAACTCCGCGGAGGGGCTATTGAAAATGATCCTTAATTTAACGGTCTAACACTTTAGTAATATTGTTCGTTTCGAATTTAGATGTGCAAAGCTTTAAAACACATCATCTAGATGTAAGATTTGCTTACGTATACACCTAACATCTTTTTTATGTTTTTTGCCGATGTGGAATTTCGTATCTTTATAAGGTGAGGTGTCACATTCACCCCCTCTTATGGAGTCAACATCCCTGCTGAGATTGTTTCCCACCGCATAGGATTTGCCTCAGTACTCATTAGGTTCAGGGGCGGCTCAACATAATTTGTGGCCTAAAGCGAAATTTTTATTAGAGGCCTAAAATCTATATAAATTTTATCTATATCTATTTATTTTTCTAAATTTCAAGATCTAAATTACTACTTAATATCTTTTATAAATGATTTTTTCAAACACTTTTTTTTTAATTATTAGTTTTAAGTAAGATTTTATCAATTCAACATTGAAAAACATCATTTTGTTGAGACAATTATTATATGAATTATTAACACAATTTTATAAGTAATAGGTTGATAAACTTTAAAGATAAAGAGTTAGAATCATAGAATTTGATTCAAAAAGTTGATAACTTGGTATACCTACTTTTAATATGAAAATTAACAAATAAATTAAAAAAAAGAATTTGTAATGCACTTTGTTCAACACTTTTCGACTATTGATTCATATTTTTGAGAGTGTATTACTCTAACTATCAAAAATTTGAAGAAATAGAGTGCAAAAAGAGTTACAAAGGATAAATAATGTGAGTGTTAACGAAGAAAATATAAGAATCCAAAATAATGTTTCCTTAATTTCTTCTATTTGAATGGGGTTAAGATACATAATTTTTTATTTATAAAAATTTGAGGCCCCCAAAAATTGCGGGCCTAAGGCCAATGCCTAAAATTTTATAGGCAAGAGCCGGCCCTGATTAGGTTTGCCCCACCTTATCGAAATTTGCCTAAACTCAATTGAAATCTGATCCACATTGACAAGGCTGAGACAAGAGTGACTCTAATACCATTTGTAACTGTCCAACCCACTAAGTGATATTATTCACTTTGGACCAAGGCCCACACAACTTTAAAACACATCACTAGGACGTAAAGTTTGCTTACCTAGATATACCCACGTATATTTGTCAATAAATATAGACTTCTTAACTTAAGGTGATGGTCATAATTTTACCCCTATGAAGATATGAATAAAGTTGATTGCATCGTATCGTTTTCAGAATCCGCTTATGAAATTATATATTATTGTTGTTGTATTTTTCTCCGACCATATCTAGTAGACTAGTACCTACAAAACCTAAGGAATTAGGTTGGAAAAAAAAATCTACATATGGATTATTTGTCCTTTGGACAAGATGCCAAATTAAATTGTCTTGTTATTGGCCTGCCAAGAAGTCATTCTACATAGAAATGTTTTCACATATTGTAATGATTTCAATTTTGAAATTAGTCACGTTATCCCATTTTCATGTTTCGGTGCCCCGACGTCAAAGGAATATAAATATCCAATTATTGAGTTTTTTTATTTTATTTTTACTTTATTTTTTTAGTATAGCTCACCAAAATAAAAGATTTTTTTATTTGCTTAAACTCATTCAATATTATAACTAATTAGATATAAGTTTTTCTAGATTGATTGAACCTTTAATTAATCTCCAGCTGTTTTTAATTTTTTTTTCAAGGTGTTCATGGTTTTGTACCTGTTTATATAAAAATAATAATTAGTGTAAATAGAATCTTGAATAAAGTGAACATAATTATTTAATTTCATCTTTCAAGGTAAAAATAAAAAAAGGAACAGATAAACTATGATGACAAACATAAAATTTTGCCTGATTAGAACATTCTTAATAATGAAACTAATTAAGAAAAAAGTAAAAAGTAGAATGGAGGAATAATAACATATATACGTACGCAAGACGGTATGAGAACTACTCAATGAGTTAACTAAATACGTACGTGTGGCCATTTTGGATATAATAACACACTCATTATCAATTATTCTCAAGAGACCTTTAATTTATTAGCAAAGAAGTTTCAATTAAACGTTACTATTTTCGTTTCTATTATGTTCGTTCCTATTTATATGTCGTCCTTATTATAATAGATATTTCTTATTATTTCAATGTATAAAAAGCAGTATTATTCTTATTTTACCCTGGAGAGTTATTAGCCTTATATGCATTTGACTAAAATAGGAAAACTAAGTAATTAATTCATATTTATTGATCAAATTAATTAAGCAAAATAAATGAAATTATGTTTATCTATTAAAAACTTGACTTCAAGAGAATACTAAATAAGAGTACGACGGAAAAGTTACCTAATTTTTACTCATTTTTTAAAAGGGCGTTAAACATAAAATGTTGATAACTAAATAGGAATTGAGGGAGTATTTACAAATAAGTTATATCCTACGAGAGGAATAAAAAAAAATTATAAAAAATATTTGTACATGTTCATATTTTAGGTGTGATATCTTTACAATTTATCTTAAAGTGAAAATGGCATAAACAGTTGAATATAATAGCTAACAAATATATAATATTCATAACATATATATATATATATATACATTTTTTAATATATCTTTTATTAATGAATATAATTATTATTCATGGACTAATTAAATGTATAGCTTGTCTATCGACACACCAAAATATTTTGATCAATAAGAAAATTTGAAAATATCGAAGAATCATCATCATTGTTGAGCTCATTATTGTATTTTAACATCTTGTTTGTCTCTAATTTAATTGACGTCCCACATGTTCAATTTGAGGGGTAGGTTGTTCCATTTTAGCATCTAAGGAAGCAAAATTAAAATGAAACCATTCTTTTGTAATTAATTTTTGTGATATATATATCTACACACTCATGGTGCCATTACGACTCTCGTTAATATTATGTCTAAGGTCACCTTTATTCTTTGATCTTCTTTCTCTTTCTTTATTTGCCTAATAGTTTGTGTACGTATATATAGATCCATCTTGTGGTTTTGCCAATATAGGCTCTTGGAAAAACCATGCGAGTATGTCGAAAGCGGACAATATATATTATCAAGTTAAGAGTATTTTTGAATTGAATTAACTCGAAAACTGACTAATTGACTTTAGATACAATAATTTAATGAGACGAATATATAAATGACGGTGTAATGGCATGAAGCTCCATTTACTACTTTTACCATACCAAAAGTAGCTTGGAGAAGCACGAGTCAAATAAGAAGCTAACTTTGGGATTCATGGTCATAAATTGTTTGGTCATGTAGGTGACACATTTTGAATCGCAAAAATTAACATGTTGATTATGATAATGGGCCATGTGGAATAACTTTGAAGGACATATCTCATATTGATAGTTGAAAAGAATGCTAAGCAATACATATAAGATATAAAAATATTATTAATAGTCATTGTACATATTAACTCTAAATGATAAATCATTATCATGTTAAGAATATCTTCGAATTGATTGAGCCCACCATGCAAACTAAAGGATGGATCTTGATGAAGTGCGTATGCCTCATTCCTTGCTCTCATAACGACAAAATCATCACTTTAAATTTGATGATAAAGTGAGGGAATATTTTTGTACAAAAATAATACTGTGTCAAAGGCAAAAGAATTGAAGAACCGTACGTACAAATGAGAGTGTGATATTCTTGTTTGGGAGTATAGTTAAGACGAGGAACAAGGTGATAGAGGATAAGTGACAGTGCATCAAAGTTCCTTTTTTGAGTTGATTTAGTGATGACTTTGAAGGTACAAATGAGTAGCAGTAATCAAAAAGGGGGTTAAAAATGTATGATGATATTGATTATTCTTTGGTCAAAGAAAAAGGTTTATGTTTGTGGAAGTGATTGGGCATGATTGTGGGAACCCACAGAGTGGAACAAACGGTGGAAATCCATCATTACTGGGTATGAATTTTGCTATCATTTGCACGTGTCCCCTTGGCCCAGACCCCTCCTTTAATTTTCTGCCAAACAGGAAAAGATTCATCGCTTCGTTTCGATTTATATGATGTTGTTTGATTCGATAGAAAATTAAAATTAGTGTCATAGATGTTTGTGTGACGACAAGAGAAAGTTGCTCGGATTGTCAGCAACCCTTTACTTCTAAGCTTAAGGTTGTGAGGGAGCTCCTCGAGGGTGTAACGACCGGGTTCCGTCGTTATAGAAAAGTCAATGGGAAAAATTTTGGGTCGAAAAAACTTTTTCGTAGTAACTTGGAATTTCTCAACCTAGTCCAGATTTGGACGAAATCGGACTCATTAAAGTCTAGAGAAATCGGGTAGCAATTGGATGATCTATTTATGATTTTGATTACCTGAGTAGTTAGATAAGTCGTTAAGGAATTCGTACGACTTTACGGAATTGAATTCGAGCGAGTAAAACTCCCGAAATTGATCTTAGCGTGAAGGTGATTTTCTGAGTGTCGTTGGTTAGAGGTGTGTTGTGAAATGGGGGTCTTGGAATTATTAAAATAACTCACTGTTTTGTGTAAGCCGTTTTGGCGTTGGGTTTTGTCGCTCTGGCAGGGGAGCTGTAGCGGGATAAGGGCCGCTGTGGCGGGACAGACACGACTTAAAGTCGTAAATAAACCCCTAAACGACTTTATTCTGCAATTTTCAATTTTTAGAGCTAAGGAATGAACCCCAGGCGACTCTTGACAGTTTTCCACCATTCTTAAGGCTAAAGGTAAGCTCTTCACTCCCCGAATCCGTTTTTCGATCCGTAGAATGTATTAGAATGGGTAATTATCGGTGGAGGAGGGTTTTGATCTAGATTCTATGGTGGAAACAACCCTATTTTGGATACTTGGAGATCATAGGTATGATCTGGGGTTCATAGAATTGTTAACAATTCGGGTAATTAGTGATTGCTTATAGATTCTCGTATTATATTGATTGTTTGTAGACCAAGAACAAGCGAAACGAATTCGGAAAGGGAAGGATCAAGTTTCTTAGGGTTTCAAGCTTGTTTCGAGGTAGGTGATGGTTGTGATTCTATAATTGTGTGATATATGTTTGTTCTTGCTTCATTACGATATATGTATGTATATGAAAATTGCACTATTGATCACACTTGTTGTAAATGAGATAGATGAATGATGGTTACCATGAAATCATGACTTAAATGTATGATCTTGAGAATGTACTTGTGATTGTGATTGTGGTGTGTTGAAAGAATCGGTTGCCACGTTCCGGCATAACTAATTGGGATCGGTTGCCACATTTCGGCATAATTATGGGATCGGTTGCCACGTTTAGGCATAAACATTGGATCGGGTATCGTGTTTCGGTATGTTAACTGTTTGGGTTTGAGTTCCATGAGAATACCAATGACTTGTCATAATTGTGTATCTTAAGAAATGTGAAGTTGTTCGTTGTCCATAAATGTTGATAATATTGTATATGTTCGATATATGCATGTGTTTATAATGTTGTATTGACTTACTTGTGTTGCACTTAGTGGGATAACCGTGTGATCCTACCAGTACATTACACTGTGGTTGTGTACTGATATTGCACTTGCTCTTTCTTTGTTGAGTATAGGGCATCTTCAAGCGGCTATTCACAGAGCTCGCTTAGAAGATCAGTGATCATCGTTCAAATTCAAAGGTGAGCTAGTTCTTCCAGGCTGCCATTAGTTCTCCTTTCGTTTATGTCCACATTTTGGACTTAGACTTTTCTAGTTAGTTATTAGTTGTTAGTTTGGGGTTATGACCCTTCTTGTTTAGACTTTGGTTCATTGTTAGATGTTTTGGTACATTGACTTTCAGGTTCTAGGTGTATTTTCCGCATTGTTAGTTGTTAGATCTTTTGGAAGTTTATGGGAACTTCAGTTTTAGCTATTATTCATGTTTTCGTATCCTTAAATGCTTTAGTTTTGGTTTAGTTGCTTGGTTTGGGTTGTAGTAGAGGTTCTCCCACCGGAGGATTAGTGTGGGTGTCAATCACGATGGTCTGGGTCGTGACAGAGGGAAGGGTAGAACAAATGCAAAAGTACTCATTACCCCCCTGAACTTGAAGTTTTTTATTCGGTGTATACCTAAATTATATTCCGTTTTAATTACCCCCCCCCCCGCCCCCGAACTTGTTTATTCCTCCATCACATACACTTTTTTCGTCCACCTGCTCCTATTATGACTACACGAGCGCGACAGCTGGCAAAAGTGGTGATGTGGATTTCCACCTGGATAAATAATAGCCACCTAGATAAATTAATATTGCAAAAAATAAATTTCTTAAATTTAAAATTCATTGTTTAAAAGTTAATTTTGAATAAGGCTGATTTTGCGGAACTCCTTCTGGATTTGGGTTTTTCTAGACGTGAAGTTGGTCGATTAAATTTCAAATTTGTCTGAAATTCTTACCAAGTAAGTGTTAATCTTTGTTTCCTTTACTTTTCATTTACATTTTACCCTATTTTTCGTTTAAAATATGCCAAATATTAAAGAAAAATGAAGATTTTACGTTTTTTTTATCGCTGTAGCGTTATGATGTGGCAAAAAATCACTTCCTCACGCACCTAAAAATGGAGATTTTACGTTTTTTTACCGTTGTAGCTTTATGATGTGGCAAAAAATCACTTCCTCACGCGCCTAGTAGAGTGTGTTGTCAATTTCTACGCCAGGTGGACAATAAAGGTGCACGCGACGGAGAAATAAACAAGTTCGGGAGAGAAATTAAAACAAAATTTAGTTTAGGTGTACACCGAATAAAAAGCTTAAAATTCAGGGGGGTAATGAGTACTTTAGCCTAAAAAAAAAGAAGTTTGTGTGATTTTAAATCATTTCACTAAAGATAAAATGGTTATTTAAAAATTAAATTGTTACTAAATATAGAGGTGTTATTTTATTGAAAATTAAATATTTAATGCTGAGAGTGAACATGGAAAAAAATAATTATTTTCTTGATATGTCAAAAGTGACAAGTAAAAAATGAAAATGTATTTAAGGAATAAGTGAATATTACTCTAACTAAAAAAAAGTATGTGACGTAAAACCGGATAGATGAGTAACATACTTTCAACACCCTTTGCAGTGTTATACAACACTTGTTAGAATTAATCTTAGCATCTCATTAATGTCATATGGTTGATATAAAGTTCTATCACCTTTTAAATTGTTAGATTCACAAGAGACTATTACTTCAAACCTTATAACACATCATATAATATAATACAAGAATTTGAATTAATCCTCTTTCTATCCTGAAAATACTTCATACAGAACACTTTCAAACGTTTTTTCGCAAAAATGAACCATACGTTCAACAAATTCGAATTAATTAGTTGGAGCCTCGAAACAAATATCGAATACTAAATAAAGGGGAAAAAATGGACCTCGTGTACATGGTCAGTATAAGAATACCAGAATAAGAAACTGCAATTTATGCAATTATATTCCCAGACTTAACTCAATTATTAGAATTGCTTTTGGTGTCCACTTCAGTTGTTCATCATTGAATACATACATATCACTACTTACACGGTTGCACCTATATTCTTTAGCTTTTTTTTTCAAATGGACAGACAATAAAAGACAAAATTGCTGAAATAATTAGTAGTGGTAAATTACTTCATCTTTCGTTATAACATTGCTCTTTTACTCTGAATTTTAAGAGTTTACTCATGTATACTATACAATTTCATAGACATAAAAAT
The DNA here is from genome assembly GCF_000226075.1 of Solanum tuberosum. Lineage (NCBI taxonomy): Eukaryota > Viridiplantae > Streptophyta > Magnoliopsida > Solanales > Solanaceae > Solanum > Solanum tuberosum. Next base: position 201,561 of record NW_006239109.1, read on the forward strand.
TTTAAGCAAAAATTGAGTTCATATTGTTTTAAAATATTTACAGTTTAATTTTAAAGTGTTGAGTTGATCGAATCTAATTTATCTTCAAAGATTTGTCAACTTGTCTTTCGAGGAAGTGGAAAGTACCACATAAATTGGCACGAATATAATGGAGTAATATTAAAGAAGCCACGTGGAACAGCGAGGTTCTGTCGAATCCTTTGCAATGAAAGATTACACTGGCTAAACTTATTTTATGTATATAAAGAGAGTAGTTGTCGAATTCCCTTAACATCGCGTAGCCACAAATTTCATGATGAATATCTAGACTTTGAATAGTAAATTAAACAAAAAGCAACTCTATAGAGATTCAATTCTACATGTCCTACACACTTCTTCTTCCAATTGTCACCAAGCTACTACTCATTTCATGTTAAAGTTGTGCGCTTTTAATTCCTTACAGATATTAAGCAAGGAATCAAACCTAAGCACCATATAAGTTTTGTGCATATCCTTGCCACTGCAATATGAATCTCCATTGATTTTAAAGGTATTCGAAATGGTATATGTACAATATAAAATGCATGAGATATGACTTATATATATAGTATAATTTTTTGACGAATGGTGTACCGCGGCCACGTATAACTAAGGAATAATACGATTGGTCATACTCCCTCTTATCTTAATTTTTTTTAAGACTTGCAGACTAGTGATTTCCTACTAAATTAACCTAGTTTAAACTTTAAAATCTTAATACCCAGTGGCACAAAAAGGCTAGCCATCTTAGGAGTAACATGTATAAAAATCATTGGATCAAACAATTCCAGTAATTAATGAGAACCAATTTTTACTAATGATTTATGAAAGGCTCTTTCCAAGGACAAGCATGTCGGTAAGGTGAAAAGATTTTGACAGGTGGTACCAAATTTCATGGAGCAAAAAATAAATAAAGGAAAAAAAATTATAATTATTCCCAAAAACAGATGAAATGTCATACTCAAATAACTTTTGCAAAGAAACTCTTTTTAAAAAAAAACATATGTTAAAAAAAATGGTTTTTGCTTGGAAAGCTTTATAGGTAGGAAATTGATGGAAAAGGAAAGGACGATAGCACTAATATAATGTTCAATATAATGGCTATTTTTTACCCTTTTAACATATGCCAAATAAAGTGATGAAATTGGAGGAAGTCATCATTGTTATTCTTGAAAAATTAATTATTCCTCCAACTAAGATTTTTTTAGACCAAATTAAAGCATCTTTTATTATCTAACTTAATTAGGTCATGACTTTATGGAGCTATAGTGTTATTTATTTTAATTTCTACCTTTTTTCCCAAAGTAAAATAAATGGAATGTGTGGATAAGAGTAAAAGTCACATGATCGCATGGAGAAAATTGTCATGTTGGGTAAGGGAAAGTGAGTGCAATTTTGCAGAGAAATGGATTTGTCAGGGGCAAACAAATTTCTAACATGCGACTTCAGAATTTAATCTTGATCGATTTAATTTTTATGAATTTTGCTTGAATCGATTGCACATTTATAATTACAATATTAAAATTTTAATAATTTTTACATATATATATAACTCAATTTGGTGGTCGTTATTAAACTTTTGTGCTAAATATGTTCTTATTCGCTAACCGTCCAACAATTGGTATTAATTAGATTTTATAATGAGAAAACTTCAGCATTGTTCATATATTTAGCGAAAAGATCTAAATTTATCCTCCATTAGAAATTTGACTCAATTGGTCTTAGACAATATCTTTTGGGCTAAATAAGCTTTTATTCAATAATGATCAAATGTTGGTATTAGACTATTAGATAGACTTTATATAGGGAAAACGTTAAAACTTATCCTTGTATTGTCCTTTGACACCTTCTTGTTAATTAATCTACTCTTTTCTCTTCTAAACTATACCAATTTTTTGGAACGTTAACAACCAAGGATATTTTCAATCCAATCCGCAGGAATCAATAGAAAAGGCAAATTCCTTATGATACACCTGATCCGGCTCAATTATTTAAAAGTTTAATTGAGCCAACTTTTAATGTAGAATAAACCTAAGCATTTTCATAAAAGTATAAGATCATAAATTCGAAACTTTTACCTTCTGAAGTATTTAATTCAATTGAACTTGTTACAACGCACTTCGCCTCGACTCCCCCAACTACCAATGTTGAGGAGGGGGCCGGGTATGAATGGATGACAGACCAAAAACAATTAGTTGAATTGATGGCACATAAAGATCCCTCTCCCAATACAAAAATTAAACACAACTTTCCCTTTCATTTTATTCCTCTACTTTTTAAGCTTTTGTTGTTTTCGTGCCCAATCCCTTTTTCTATATGCTTCCAATTTCTTATCTTTGCAAAGTTAAAAAATTAAATCCCTTTCCCTTTTATGGTGGTGTTTTGCACAAACTCAAAAGAGTTAAAAAAAAAATCTTGACTCTCATCAAAGTCCAAATGTCTTTTTCTTTCCCCACTAACAATTGTAGGAAAATGCAATTTCCCAAATCCTTTTTTTAATGACTTTTTTTTTCAAAAAATTCACAAAAAGAGTGATGCAAATATATGTTTCTTCTTTAATTATATATAATCATTTACATTTTCCCGCCAAACATATCTAAATTTGGTGAATAAATATTATCTTTTTTTTTTACTACTTAAAGGCTAAAAGCTTACTAAAAGGCTAAAGGCACCCCTACTACAAAAAGCTCATGCATCCAAATGGGAAACAGCACTAGCTTGTTATCATAATTCTTCACTCTTTTTTAACCACTTGGTAATATTGATTTCGTTTTTTTTTTTCTTCTTTTGTCTGATATCTATAAGATAATAATAATAGTTGTACTATTAGTTACAATTACATAAAAGCAAATCTTTCAGATTATATTAATGACAACATGTTAGTGCTTGGCAAAATAAACTAATCCCAAAAGTCAACAGATATATGAAAAGTTAATCAATATGAAAATATCAGTATAATCTCATATGTGAAGTCTTGGTAGAATCGGAGGTACATAGATTTTACTCTTACTATTAGGAATAGAAAGGTTGATTTTGATAGACACTATACACAAAAAAAATGTTTTTGAAACGTGATATATATATGACAAATTCATAACATTCCATTTTTAAAAATTTATGACATATACTTACTTAAAAGAAAACACAGTAATTTTATGTCTTAATAGTAACTAAACTCAAAATGATTTCAAGCCACTAGCTTTTCTTCCTCAAATTTCCTTTAATTTTCAATGTAAATAATTTAATATGTTTTTTACCACACACATTCAAAATCATCCGTTAATTATAGACTAGTGAAAATTTTGGATAAACAATTAATACAAAAAGAATTGATAGCAGTAAAAGAGTATATTTTCATACGATAACCTGAAATATATATATATCATTTACTTATTTTGAAGTAAGTAAATTTTTTTCCCTATATTAAATAAAAATTAATGTTCAGTTATAGTTGCTAATTTTTAAAGAGTTCACCAAATGTTGGGGCACCTAAATTTAAGTAAAGTGAAATGAGGTTGCCTTTACTTGGGCCTAAATAGCCCACCAAATGTTGGTCTTGCTCAATGACCCATGACTGCTGCCTAATTGGACTTGATAGTTTGGGGGTGTTTCAATTGAATCTCTTGGGATTTGAAATTGAATCTTAGAGTCTGCTTGAATTGACTTATTAAGTGTTTTTAAGTCAAAATAATTTTGAAGCACTTTTGGAATGTTTGAGTAAATTTAAAAAGTGTTTATAAGCACTTGGTTTTAAGCTAAAATGTTAAAAATAAACTTATGATTTTTGACTTATAAGTCAAACAATAAAAATCAATCCTAATCTGCAAGAATTAAGATTGATTCGTAGCTTTCCTAGCTTATTTTATCTTATTTGAAGTTGGATGAAATTCCTATGACGCTCAATCTCAATACTAGTTGAGGCTCAAACTGCATCGACTTCGAAAGAGAAGACTTTCTAGTCTTTTGTTCTTTTAGGTGCAGAATATAAGACATTTGAATAGAATCCTTGTCTTTAAATACCCATATGGGATTGTAACTATGTTGTATAAGGAAGATCCCCGAAAACATATTGTAATGACCCAAAAGGTCATTTTTGGAAATTTTCATAAAATGACCGTTTTACCCCTCCCGATAGTTGCCCCGAGTCCTAATTGTTGTATTTTCGAAGTTGGTTTGAAGGAAAATTGATGAAAAGTTGAGTTTTTGGAAAGTTGAGTTTTTAAGAGTTAAAGTTTGGTTAAAAGTGCTATTTCGAGTCATTTGGAGTTTCGAGACTCGAATCGGATTTTCGTCGATTCCAGCAGTTTTAGAATGTCGAAACGGGTCTATGAGAATTTACGGAGTCGAATTTGGAGTTAAAACGAAGATTTGAGGTCCTAAGTTGCAAAAATTGTGAAATTTTGATCAAGAGTTGACTTTGGTCAACAAACGAGGTTCCGGGGATCGAAATGGAATTCTGAGGGCACCGTTGGATTCAGGGGGTGATTCTAAGTCTAGGATGAATCTTGGTTGAATTTTTAGAGGCCCTGAGTGCGTTTCGAGTTTTTGAGCCTAAAGTTAGTTTCTTGACGCCTTATCGGATACCGGGTCAAGGAGACCTCGAATTCAAATTCCGACGATTTCATTGAGTCCGAAATGTCATTTTCAAGCTAGTAGCATATTTGGTTTGTGTTCGGGAAGTGCCAAATGAGTTTTGGGTGAGCTTTTAAGCTTCTTGGATGCTTTGACACTATTTCAGCAAATTGTGGCAACTAAAGGGTTCATTATTAGTTTTAAAGGTCGAAAAAAAATTCCGAAGGTTCTGAAATTTTGAGCATGAATTATAGGACTTATCTGCAAATTTTGGTGCATTTTCGCTAACCCGAGATTGGACTTTTATCGCAAATAAGAAATAATTGTTTACCGAGTAGAAATGATATTTGACTGGGCAAACGAGCATGAAATTGAGCTCCGATTGAACGAACAGGTCCGTATCATTATTTAAGACATTTACAAAAAAGAATCGGGTCATTTCACTATCGTATGAGGAAATTACGGCCTTTTTAGTGAAGGATTTAACTGCTGTTTTTCTGGTGCATAACAGTCATGCACTGTTATAAAAATCTCAGACTGTGTTCATTTGGTATTTTGAGCATATCGGGAGTTCTAGAGATCGGAATGGAGTGATTCTTACGGGTTTCTTCTTGAATTAATATGAGGGTTAGTATTCAATCTTCAATTCGACATTTTCTCATAATTTCTTTATCTGGTTTTTTTTTCCCTATCCGTAAACCTCTTGGGAAAAATTGGGGTTTTATCGATTTGGACTCCCTTTTTGATGAAAAAGGTATATTTACGATCCTTATGTTATGGGTAAACTGATTTTAACATAAAATTATTGATTCATCGATTATTTTCATCATATTAACCGCGTACAATTTGGACTTTCCCGGTAAAGTTAAAGTTTGATAAATTGAGAATTTCAAGGTCGATCTTAACTCCGTTTTTGATGAAATTTCATATTTGAACTTATCTAAGCATGGGTAAGATGTTTTTCAAGAGGTATTTCATTTTCGAATCGGGGTTTCGGATCCAAATATTTTAGGCTTCTTCAAGAACATGGATTTTCCTTCAAATTGAGTTTGTGAATTGATTTCAACTCCGTTTTCAAATTGGTTTTCACCATTAGCTTCCAAATACTTTAAGGATCATTTTACATCAAAAATTTCCAGATTTGGGTATCGTTTTCCGGTATGAGACTTTTGGACCGTTTTGCCCTTTTCCCCTAAATTTCTTGATTTTGGTGTCATTGGACTCGAATTGTGATTGTGAATAATTGTTTGAATAGATTATCGTGATCTGGATTATACTCGAAATGGAAAGGCTCAAGTCAAGTAACTTTGCAGTTCGTTTTAAGGCAAGTGGCTTCCAAACTTTGTAAAACTCTTAGACTACGCATGACTACTTTTCACTACAAGAAAAACAGTCTCTAAGGAAGGGAAATATGGTCCCTGAAAGTCAAAATCTGGTCCCAAACGAACATTTGAGACCTGAAAAATCTGGTCGCCACCCGTCTTAAAAGCTTCCTTCGCTATCGCCCAACAACGACGGGAAAAAGAAACTAGTCGCTAATGGTTTTTGGGACGGGGATCCAAACTGGTCGCAAAACACCTTTAGGGACGTTATTTCTGGTCTCAAATAGACCAAATATATATTGAGAAAAATGCTTATCAGGTCGGTAAAACTCTATAAGGACCACCAAAAACTAGTCGTAATAATCTTTAGAGACGATATAGATCTGGTCCTAGTAATCTCTAGCGACCATTAAAGACCTGTCCTTAGAATTGCTTTAAAGACGAGAACTATCTGGTCCTAAAAATACCTTTAGCGACTCACCAACCTCGTCCTAGAATAGCTTTGGCGACTATCAACAACCCCGTCCTAGAATACCATTAGAGACGAGCAACAAGCTGCCTGGACATAGATTGGCCTTTAGAGACCGACAATAATTCTTGTCCTTGATTGAGCACTAATACATTTCAACAAATATCGAATCGCTACTAAAAATTTCGCTACAAAAAGATGATATATATAGAGAAGAGACAGCGAAAATAAGATATATGTAAAGAAAGCAATTCATTACAATAAACTAGTTGACATCCATGATATTGGTTTCAATATTTGTTTAACAAAAAAACATAGCTAACATCCGAGTTAGACTAATTACCATCAAGTTTCGCATTAAATTTGTAGAAAACTAATAATAGTGAGCTCATTCATCTTCTTCTAAACTTGCAGGTATCTTGCACAGAAGAATGAACATAAGGTAGGCAAAAAATTAAAAGTTCCAATCTTCATCGAGTGTTATCCAAAAACATCAACAAAAAAGCTGCAAGAAAATAAGAAAAAAATCCATTAGAAAGACTTTGAGATGCATTAACTGAGAATCTAATATCTATTTTAAAGATCTACAACTAAAATATAACTTCAGTCAGAAAATAAAAATGAAAGAAATAAAAAGAAAGCTTCCTTTCTTAGAAGTTTGGCAATGCCAAAGTCAGTAAGGTGTCCCATCATTTCGTCGTCAAGTAATAACACATTGCTACGCTTAAGATCAAAGTGAATAACTGGAACTGAGTAACCATGATGGAGAAATTCCGAAGCAGATGCAACGTGGAACATGACATTCAATTTCTGCATTATAGTTAAGCCGCGAGAATATAGCAACTAATTGTTTAAGCTCTTGTTTGGCATGTACTCAAGTATCAGTGCTTTAAAATCCAAGTTACAACAACTGCTAATAATGATTTTGGTGAGATTTCTATGACGAAGATTACGAAAGATTTCATATTTTCTGTCAAAGGTTCGAAATGTGCCTTCCATCTGCACATTGAAAACTTTGACAGCTACAGTCATCCCATCTGTTACTGCCCTTTGTAAACAGAATTGAAACTTCAACTACCTAGAAAATTATTTACATCAAAGTCGTGAGTTGCTCTTTGAAGTTCATAGTAAGAAATTCTTTGAGGTGCTACCTCAGGTGACCATTGTTTTACCTCAGCGTCTCATCAACACGAAAACTATTGATGAGGCAGTCCCTATCACAGAGATAACAGAAGAGGCAACTATAATCCATGTCAATCTTCTTTTCTTGGACTTAGACTGATTCTTTGAATTAGAAGGACAAGTCGAGACATGCTTTTGAGTGTTACCATACACCTTACTAACTTTGGCATTGCAGAACTATCTTCTCAGGAATTAAAAGCCTTCTTATAATAAAATAAAGTCAGGTATATTGTTACTTACTTGGTCAGCAGAAAAATAGTTGTCATTCAGTTGAAAAAGGTGATATTGTAGGTGGGGCATCTGAATGTTGAGCAGCGAAGAGTTCTTTCATTTTCATTATTTCTTTCATCGTATCTTCTAAGGTAGACAAGCGATCATTCAAGGATTTGTTTTCCTCAATCAAGGATTTGTTTTCTTCATTCAAGAATTTGTTATCATCTCTAGTTGAACGTAGCGCGGACAATATTTCAGCCTTTGAAGAAGTCCCACCTTTCAAATCTTTCGCCTTTACTCCACCCCCAAATCCAAATACATGACTACGAGTTTGTGGTCCACAACATTTTTCAACAATCTCTATCCTAGCTAGAGATGGATCTTCTTGAACTATTTCTTTAAGTTGAGCCTACAAAATATATGAAAGGACATTTTCTATCAAAACACAACAATTTTAGGCTATTTACTTATTCAATTTACCAAACGTACATGTTTTTCAATTGCTTCAGGTTCAACAAGCTTGTTATCTTTCTTACTAGTCTCAAAGAAAATAGTCGCCAAATCTGGTGGATTGCCATCTTTCCCACCCTTTACATCAAATTCAAACACGTCAAATAACATAAACCTCGTAAATACTCTATCAAGGAAAATAGCTTTTTAACAATACCTTTTGATAAATAATCTCTCGAATAGGTTTGCTACCAATATGATGAAGCATCCTCAGCTTAGATCGGTTTGTTGCATTCCTGATGCTTCTTGCCTGTATTTGTGAAACGATAAGCTTAATTAAAATAGTTATAACAAAATTGTTAAAACATAAGGCATCTCATGCCTGAACAAGCTTCAAGGTTGTTTCCTAGTAATAAACTTAAGCAGTATACATACCTGAAAACTTTCAGAAGTAAAATGTTCCTTTACTAACCATTCCCATTCTTTTTTGTCTACTCCCCTTGGGATATTCTTAAGAGATTGTTGAATTGGGTTATCCTTAACATATTTTGCATGTAAGTATCCTCTCCATTTGTTCCATAGCTCATTCATCCATCCCATGATATGATCACGATGATCATTCATGTCAACAGCCTCAAATTTGTGCTACAAAGGGTTCAGAAGAATCAAGAAAGGACAAAGCAGAGCATAATAGAGAAAGCAATACAAAGCAGAGAAAGAAATGGTAAGACTGACAGAACAAAACAGAGAAGAATATATTGCAAAAAACACAAAACAGGGGAAATTGCAAAATAGAGCTTTTTCTCGCTCTTACTGAAGTCTCGCTTCTCGCTTTTGGGATGGAAGCGCTCACTTTTAATAAAACTGGACCATCTGTAGTTATGTATCATGATATACAAATCAACGTCAACAAAGAGAGAAACATTACAACAAATCCTAGTTGCAATAGAACAAGAACACATTTGTTGGACCAATATTATAGGCAGATCTTTGTCACCTTCAAAATATTATGAGACAGAGGTACCCATAGCACTTTTCTATTCGATATCTCGAGCAAATAAGATTTCAGTAACACATGAAAATGATGTGAAGCTTATGGGAATGAAATATTTGAATGGAGTTGAAATTTGTTACCTCAACAGCTGCCCACATGTGACTTAACTTTTCTTGCTTAATATCACTCCACGAGGTTACACCCAACGGACATATATTACGGTCACGAACAATTTTTCCCAAATGCCTCGAAAACAATTTGCTATTTGTTCCAACAGTTCGATTATTGTAAAATGTTACTTTCAGCTTTTCTCCGTTTTCAAGTGAAGCAACTTCTTTGCACATGTTGCTCCCTCGAACTCTTCTTACCTTTGTAGGATTAGATAAACCTACAATGCATAATTTAGTAAAACTATAGCAATCGAATTCAGCTTTAGAAATTAATAAGATATGGATTGAAAATACCATACCTTTTTCAGTTATTTGAGAGTTTTCTATAACCTGATCAATAGATGGAGGAAATGAATTAGTTTGCATATCCTCTTTCTCAAGAATCATTTTTTCCATTCGTTGCATTTCTTGACTAGACGACATGGTCGAATTCGCTCTTGTGCTTTTAGAAGGAGTTTTGATGTGTTGATTAGCATAAAGTGCACTCTTGTTAATACATCCCACCTCAGAATCAGAAGTCATGTAGTTGTTATGTTTCATTCCCATTCCTTGACTAGTAGAAAAAGTAGAGCTTTTAAGTCCTTGTCCTCGCCCCTTCCCTATAGAACCTCGAGAAATCAAATCATGTTACCAATACTTTAGCATAGTGCTTCAGAGAGGAAGAAGCAGAAAAAAATTGACAAGTACTTGCAGAGAAGATCAGATTGTTAAACAGAAAAAAAAACATAGTGTAATAGAGAAATTGAAAAAGTAATACAAAGAAGAGAAAAAATGGTTGCAGACAAACTTAGAACTTTTGTTTGAAAACACAGCAGATTTTCAAAATTCTTGTCTAGACTTCTTGTGTGTATTGCTTACCTAGATTAGTTGATGCATGAGCTGAAGGGTTAGTTTGCTTGTTCTCTTTCTCAAGATCGATGGAGTTCTTAGGTTTCGTTGCCATTCCTTGACTAGTAAACAAAGTAGAGTTTGTAAGTCCTTGTCCTCCGCCCTTCCCTACACAACATGGAGAAAACAGATCATATTATCAATGCTTTAGAATATTCTTTTTGCGAGCGAGAAGCTGTAAGAAATAACAAAGGCTGGGTTTTCACTATCGACTCGCTTGAGCATTATTAGATTGTTACTTGTCTAGACCTCTTGGGTGTATTGCTTACCTAGATTAGTTGATGCATGAGCTGAAGGGTTAGTTTGCTTGTTCTCTTTCTCAAGATCGATGGAGTTCTTAGGTATCGTTGCCATTCCTTGACTAGTAAACAAAGTAGAGTTTGTAAGTCCTTGTCCTCCGCCCTTCCCTACACAACATGGAGAAAACAGATCATATTATCAATGCTTTAGAATATTCTTTTTGCGAGCGAGAAGCTGTAAGAAATAACAGCGGCTCAAAGAGAAGATTAGATTTTAAGACAAAAAAAACAAAGCATTATATTGAAAAAATAACCAGATCACTGAATTGAGAAACAAAACTGTTACTTGTTTCAATTTCTTGTATGTATTGATTAACCAGATCACTAGATTGAGAAACAAAACACTTAGTTGGAAAATTTCTTCTCTCAGCCAAAGATTTAAGCCCTCGTCCTCGGCCCTTTCCAATAGCACCAGGCGCGACAAATGCATATCTGATAGTACTCTTCATAGATGAGTCAACCTCATTTTCAGTCTTCAATGGTTTCATCTTGAACCTGCAAAAAGAGCCAAAAATAAAAAATTAATAAGAAAAAAATTACGACAATGTAAGAATAAAAGAAATCATGTCATCGTAAGTGTAACAGTGAATATATTAATTCATAAAAATATATTTCACCTCATTAGTTCTTTTATGTTTCTTTTGTGAAGGACTTCCTAACTCTACAATATCATCATGCATTTGTTCCACAATCTCATAGGAATCACGAGGTTGAGTCTTTCTCACTACTTGCCTAACCTTTATTGGAATTATCATTAGCATAAAACACTTGAAATGCTTGGTCCGCTAAAACAAATGGCTCATTTGTTTTCAAGAACCTATCCGGATTAACATTCACGAAATCATACTCATCTTTCTTAACTCCTTTTATTTCATCATACACATCAAACCAATTACAACGAAATAACATCACTCTTCTATCCATGACAAATTGCAACTCAATCACATCTGTTAAAACTCCATAGTAATCAAGGTTCTCACTATCTTTATCATTCTCACCCAATACAACGACACCACAATTTTGAGTCCTTAACTTTTTATCATAATCTTCTACATGAAATCTATATCCATTAACAATGTAACCATTAGAATGCGTCGAATATCGGGTAGGACCGCGTGAAAGCGAGAGAAGATCTTCCATGATAAGACTAGCATCTCCTTTATGCAATTGTGCAACCTATCATCAAGATTATGATGATTACTTTAGAATGAGTATTACAATATTAAAATATCAAATTTTATGTTTATGTATTACTCACCCTATCTTTAAACCATTCAATAAATTGTCGATTCCATTCTACATCAGACAAGTGGTGAGCATTCTCATGAGTTTTGTGCAAACTCTCTACAAAATTGAAGTGAACCATAAATTTCATATAAAATGAAATAATAATATGGAAATAATAATGTGAAGACTTGAAAGAACTCTCCATACTCGAGATATGGTAAGACTTCATCACAATTCTTCAGTATGTATATGTGTGCTTGTTCTAATTCATCTGCTTCAAGCTCAAATGGAGTTTTAGTCTCCTAGAGTTCTTCCAGGTTGACAAATAGTGATAAACCTCCATTAGATTGCTTTAAACCCCCATCATAATTCGTTCAGGCCGATTAATTTTGTGTCAATTCTATGCAGATACCTTGAGCATAAGGTCATACATTCATTTGCAATGTAGCCCTCTGCAATACAACCTTCAGGACACGCCCTATTACCAATGAAAGATTTTAGAAAATATAGCCATCGTTCCACAGGATACATCCATCGATAATGAATCGGTCCAGCAATCTTAGCTTCAGTAGCTAAATGAATAGGTAAGTGAACCATGACATCAAAAAATGAAGGAGGGAAGACCTTTTCTAACTTGCAAAGTGTAATGGGAATTTGAGCTTCAATATGTTCCAAGTTATCAATTCTCAACTCTTTTGATCCAAGAACACTAAAAAATAAAGATAACTCAATAAGAGGTTCACATACTTCTTTGGACAACATACCACGAAGTGCAAGAGGGAGTAAATGTTGAAGAAGAACATGACAATCATGACTTTTCAACCCAGATATCTTGTGATCTTTCAGGTTCACACATTGAGAAATATTAGATAAAAATCCATCAGGAACCTTTAGATTTTTTAGGAAAAGGCATAACTTGTGCTTCTCTTCTGGAGACAATGTGTAACATGCAGTTGGAACTTCAATTTTCTCCCCCTTTTGGATAGGGTGCAATTCTGGCCTAATATTCATTTCTTGTAAATCTAACCGAGTTTTAATTGTGTCCTTGGTCTTTCCTTTGACATTCATGATTGTCCCCATAATATTATCACATATATTTTTTTCAATATGCATAACATCCAAATTATGTCGCAACAACAGACTCTTCCAATATGGAAGTTCAAAAAAGATACTTTTTTTGTTCCAATTATCATTTCGATTTTCATGTAATATCTTCTTTCTTTTCTTTGGATCCTTTGATAATTGTTGCCCTTCAAGATCCTGCACTTGATTAAGTATCTCAATACCAGAACGCATGTGTGGTGAGGGTCTTCTCTCCTCTGTACCATCAAATGACTTCTTGTCATTCCTCCATTTGTGATTATGAGGAAGGTAACGTCGATGACCCATATAACACTGTTTCTTACCATTAGTTAATCGAGTTGATGAAGTGTTTTATTGCAACATGGACATGCCAATTTTCCTTTTGTACTCCATCCAGATAAATTTCCATATGCTGGAAAGTCATTGATGGTCCATAACAAAGAAGCATGCAACTTAAAATTCTTTCTAGCTGACGCATCATAGGTCTCAATACCAACTTCCCACAATTCTTTAATTCCTCTATTAAAGGCTGAAGATATGTATCAATTGCATCTCCTGGGCCATTTGGACCAGGAATAAGCATTGACAAAATAAAATTTTCTTGTTTCATGCACAACCAAGGTGGTAAATTATAAGGAATAAGGACCACAGGCCAAATGCAATGTGAGGTTTTTGAATTTCCGAATGGCTGAAATCCATCACTAGCAAGTCCAAGTCGAACATTACGAGGCTCAGCCGCAAATGAAGGATGAAGTTCATCAAATGACTTCCATGCCATTGAATCAGCTGGGTGCCTCATTATTCCATCATCAACTCTTTTATCCTTATGCCATGTCATAAGAGTAGATGTCTTTGTAGACATAAACAA
>NW_006239109.1:215866-223134 GCF_000226075.1 Solanum tuberosum
TTTTTTGAAAAGCATAATCCAAAAACTTTTGCACGCCTACTAAATAGGTTTCATCGAGTCGATGGTCAACTAGTTCCATCCATTTCTTACTCGGAGCCATAACCTTGAAAGTACATAAAAGTTAGATTAAAAAAGATAAAGGATAAAAAAAATACTAAGATCCATACAACTTGTTATAATTAGATGCACAAAACAGAAATGTGTGTTATGATTGATACACCACTGGTTAAAACGTATACTGTTTGTCTAAAGGTATTATTCATGTTGTTCCATTTAACTCATCTTAAGATAAGATCAAATGGAGTATCTAATTATTAGACAGAGAGGTACATCTCACTCAACTCACATGTGAATTTTGGATTCCAAAAATGAATAAATGCATTTTTTAACAAAAAAATAATCAAATTGCACTAACAAACATAAAAGATTATTTATCTTAAAACATGTATTCTTCTATAGCTTTGTACTTACACAAAATAGTCGCTTGTGATTAAAAAAATTCTTATTGGTAGTCGCTTGTGATTAAAAAGTCTTGGCTCATAACTAACTTATCTTAAAGTTAAGAATTACTTAATCGCATCCTCAAACTAATACATAAAGAAAGAATCAAGAAAACTTGTAATTCCAACTATATGCTACATTGGTTATAAGTCAAAACTCATAATACAGGTGAATGTTTATTTAAGTTTAAGAATTAAATTTAAATTCATATATATATTTTAGTCATGCAGTTGCGCATAGTATGATAGGATTAATATAAAATCCTATCATACTCGATTTATCAGTCATGCAGCTGCGTACAGTGGTTTTGGCTCTATGTAGGGTCATGGGTATCTCATCTCTTAGCTAAGAACCTAAGACATGATGCGACAGCAGCCGAGAGAATGACTCTCTTTATTTCTGGAACATGAATTTGTTGACAATTGCCTATGAACTTGAGTGGTTTATGTCATCTATTATATGTAACTGTACTTTTACTATGAAGACTATTCTTTGAATCTATAGTGTCTTTTTTTTTTCTGTAGCAAATGATACAACTAGTAACACAGGTGATTGGGTTCTTTAGAACATAATAATCTTTTTTTTTGGTTTCCCACTCCGTGTTCAGTATCCGTTTTGGGGCACCGACTAATTCAGACAATTGTTGTGTAAGACTCATTAAACGAAGATGTGCTCTATACCAGATTTTTTTCCATTTTCAGGTCTCAAAGTTAAGCTTTTTGTTAAGGGTTGAGGAATTATATCCATCCTACCACAATACCGAGTGACAAACAAGATAACCGTATTGAACCTCATCTTCCTGATGATATGAAGTTGTACAGTTAAGACAACCGACATGTTAAAAAATCTAGAGTTACTGCATTGAGTTTTGAAACATTTCTTCTATTTATCATCAGGTGTCTAGTTGGAGAGATTTCATGAAGGGAACAAAGAGGGTAAGACTGTTATTACCTTATATTGCAGGTTAAGAAAGGAGAAATTTGGCCTCCAAAGTTGAAAACAGAAGATCCCAATAAATCTTACGTTCAACGACCTGTGAAACGAGGTTAAAAACATATACTCAATTAGTTCTGTTTCAGTGATATTTAAAGCTTGAACGGGCTATGGTGGAGCGTAAGCTTAACGCTTATATCAATTTGTATCAGTAGCACACTTCATTATTCTGCAGCAAAATATATTTAGCACCCTATTTTAGATGTATATTAAGTTAGACAAGTACATATATGGGGATACCTTAATTATTGCATTTGGCATAGATTTCTATCTATGAATTGAATAGGGCTATTCATGATATGTTATATGCATATACTACAGGTGAAATAGGAGTCACCATTGTGGAGTTTTATCTATGGAACTTGATTGTCCATTATAGTGGCGCTATTTTTCAATTACAAGAGTTAAAAAAGAGGAATAACAAATAGAGTAACTTGAATACAACAATGAAAAACGACATCAATAAAACATATAGAAGAAACACAACAATTGGATTGGAAGAGGAACAAACCTGGAATTCTATTTCGAGCAAAACTGGGTGGAATTCTGTTTTGAGCAGAGCAGCAACGACACAAGCAAAAAGACGCGATCGGGAGATGAACGTCAAGATTAAGCAGGAAGAACAAAAAGAGCAGCTTGAATACAACAATGAAAAAATGATATTAGTAAGAGAATTGTCTTGGTGAGAAACTGAGAATGGTTCTGTATCTCAAGAAAAACTGATTGCAAGCAAGGTAGGGCTGTTGTTATTGTTGATTAACTACCAAATTATCTGCAGTCTTATTTTCTAGGCTATTACTCCCTTTTTTTTTATGAAGGGTTACCCGTAGTTATTGTTTAGATTGCTTGATAGAATAATACTCTCAATATGGGCTATATACAGCATGAATGAAATTAGATTGGCCAGCTTTTTGGAGATATCCAAGAGATGGAATGCACATCAAAATGCAATGCAGTTGAATCAAACCAGGTTATATGTGTCTTAGTATATATGTTGCGTTTTCACATGCATATACAGTTGAATCCCATATAATTGATTAACTGAACAAATGATTGACGACTATAATCAGCAAACCTGGTGATTAACATGCTCCATTTAGTTTTGCAGGTTGGGAGTACAGATGAAATTTTAATAGTTCAGATTGAGACTAAAGCAAGTGCAGCTATAGAAGTGATTAGTAAACCAGTCATTCCAAATACTTATTTTTCTCTGGCGTTATTCCAGAGCAGGTGGACATGTGAATTATGTGATGTGACCCGATCGGAAGAGGAACAAACCTGAAACTCAGTTTCGAGCAAAGCTAAGGTGGAATTCTGTTTTGAGCAGAGCAACAACGATACAAGCAAAAAGACACGATTAGGGTAGAGGAACGTCAATATAAGATTATGCAGGAAGAACAAAAAGAGTAGCTTCAATACAACAATGAAAAAACGACATCAATAATATATATAGAACAACTCGATCGGAAGAGGAACCAACCTAGAATTCTGTTTCGAGCAAAGCTGGGTGGAATCCTGTTTTTAGCAGAGCAACAACAATACAAGCAAAAAGACGTGATTAGGGCAGAAAAACGTCAAGAAAAATCAAGATTAAGCAAAAAACGTGAAGAGGGCAAAGTGATGACCTTGATCAGTTGCAATGGCGATATTAGAGCTCAAACTAGGGCATTAGGCGAGGGGCTGCTGTATTTTGAGAAAAAACAGAACGATGGACTTTTCGTTTACCTAGCTAGCTTCAGTATACTTTAGCGCTTAAAATTTTGTTGAAAATGAAAATTTCATTTTTTTTAATATTATAATATAAAAAATGGCGGAACTTTTCTCCCGCTCTAGGCCCTCAATATAATTTGGGACCAGTGAATTAATTTTTTAAGGACTAGATTTAATACCTTCTCTATAAAATGTACAAATAAGGACCGAAATATAATCTCGTCTCAATAGATATACTTTTAGAGACGTGATAATTCACTCGTCCCTAAATGTTGGTCTTAAATAAGGCTTTTTCTTGTAGTGTTTCCTAATTGTGTTGGGGAGTAATGGGGATTGAGGATGGGTTTTATTTGTTGATTGAAATTGTTGTAAATGAAAGATGGGGAATAAAACGAGCTAAATGTGTTATATGTGACTTGAATTTGTTGAATAAGTCATGTGATAACTGATATTGAGGGAATAGAAGAGCATGAGTAAGCTATGATTGATACAGACATTGATGTTGAGACAGATGATGTGTAATACTATGATGTGGCCGTGATATGGTTGTGATTGAGACAGATGATGTGTAATACTATGATGTGGCCGTGATATGGTTGTGATTGAGACAGATGATGTGTAATACTATGATGTGGCCGTGATATGGTTGTGATTGAGACAGATGATGTGTAATACTATGATGTGGCCGTGATATGGTTGTGATTGAGACAGATGATGTGTAATACTATGATGTGGCCGTGATATGGTTGTGATTGAGACAGATGATGTGTAATACTATGATGTGGCCGTGATATGGTTGTGATTGAGACAGATGATGTGTAATACTATGATGTGCATCATTATTGCATTTGCATCGCATTTCACTTCATCTTTGTCTGTGGTGTGTGGATTTTACCTATTTGCCCCTCTTCATGTGATATATGATCTATTTGCTCTTATATGAGGATATGAGGTTGATTTTGAGACACTGTTGGATATATATGTTGATTATGAATTGTGTAGTATAGGTTGTTGGTTCGCTGTTAGAATGAAGTTTCGGTGGTTCGGTTGGGATTGAAAGGAGTTGTTTGTAGCTGCTAGTTTTGCTTAGTTTAGAGTTACTTGCGAGTACCTGTGGTTTTCGGTACTCACCCTTGCTTCTACACAATTGTGTAGGTTGACAGCTCTCTCAGATTCGGCTTAGTATTTTCTTTAGTAGATTGAGCTTCGGGACATACTCGAGAGGTAGCGGTTCATTCCAGACGTGCCCTTGAGTTATCTTTACTTTCAGTTTTGTTCTATTCGAGAACTATACTCTGAGACTTGTATAATTTTATTCGAATTCTGTATTTAGAGGTTTGTACATGTGACAACCAAATTCTGGGTAGTGTTGAGTCTCAATTAAAGTCTTCCGCTTATTTATTATCTTTTATTTTCGTATTTCTACTTCTCTATCGTTGTGGTTGGGTTAGGCTGACGTGCCCGGTGGGAAATGGACACGTGCCATCACATCCGGATTTTTGGGATGTGACACATATGAATCCTCGGTTTTTTTCAATTCTCTCACTAAAGTATTTTATTCCAATAAACCTATATATACATTTTATTTGAGCCTAGCTATAAGAGAAAATGAGCTAATCCTTAGCTAGGGGTGTACATGACCGGGTTGGTTCGGGTTTTTCAAATATCAAACCAAACCATTTGTGTCGACTTTTTAAATCTATAAACCAAACCAATAAAATTCGGGTTTTTCAACCTCAGGTTTTATCGGATTTTTTTTTAATTTTTTCGAATTTTCGGGTTTTTTCGGAGTTTTCCGGTAAAGTATTCATACAAACATATAATTTACTTGTACTTCAAATATTTCTTTAGTCCTACCAAAATATAACTATCTAAGGTGTTTCTTAAGAAAATAACACAAAATATGATATGAGTAATGACACTAAAATATCCAACAAAATAATAATAATAATAATGAAAATCGCGTAAAACAAATATTGCAAATTAACAAGTCATAATAAAATGATTATAATTTAAAGTATTAAATCATGCTAAAATAAGTTTAATAAGTATAAGTTACATGACTAAATATTAAAGGAAATTAAAATTAGATTATGTATTTGAATTGTCTATACCAATGTAAAACCAAAGAACAAATATTCAATATTATTTTCATTCTTAGTGTTGAATTGATTTTCTTTTTGCATTAGTATTAATTTGATTTTGATTTAAGCTTTATTATAATTACCAACATCTGTGGACTGTGATTTTTATTGAATCATTCAGAATTCTAAGTTTCAAACTTGAAATAATATATAAAAAGATAAAAAACTATGAAAAAGTATAAGAAATATTTTAAAATTATATCAAAGTAAATTTTTAATGTATAAAATAAAATTTTAAAATTATATATACAAAGTCAGGTTGGTTTGGTCTCGGGTTATTTTTTTTAGTTAAAACCAACCCAATCCAAATATAGTCATTTTTTTTCAATACCAAACCAAGTCAAATCAACCACTAGTCGAATTTTTTTTCTTGATTTACGGTTTGATTCGGTTTTCGGTTCGGTTTTGTACACCCCTACCCTTGGCATGCAAACGTATCTTGTTGAGTTAGTCTTTTTTGCTAAATTGTGTATAAGGGGATCGAACCCTCGGTTGTTAATGGACAGATGCATAATCAATAATGTACTACTTCATTCCAACAACTTCTTTGGACTAGCTTTTAGCTTAATTTCCTAAACAGGTTAATCCACAATAAAAACTTGAAATACAAGGCCCATTAAGATCAAATGCCTTCTCATATTGAATCATTCTCCAATATTTCAGATATTAAAATTAGGAAAAATTCTGTGGGATGGCAAACATCCCTAAGTAATTAGTTAATAAGGGTATAGTTAAATTTATTTACTGTCAGTAAATATAGTTTCAGTTTTTTTGCCATAATTAATGGGATTCACTACCTCTTTGTATACCGAATCAAAAAAGTCATTCAAAGATTTTGTATATAATCTTATACAAAATCAAATTTATCTCTCCTATCCCTATTCCATATCTTTCTCCGAAAATCACTCTTCCACTTCTAATTTGAATTTCAAATTGAGAAAAATTCGACCTTCTCCCTCCAATTGTACTTTCTCTTTTCGCAGGTAACCGCCAAATTTCGTGGGTGAATCTATTTTTTTTTCTTGTTTCCTTATTCAACAATTGTATATGTAGTATGCTTGTTAGTTTTTTCATATATTTTTAAAAAAATTCTTTATTACTTATCAGATTACAAGTCTTTCAAAATCAGAATGGATGAGTCCTCTCCATCTATAAGGATTACGAGAGGTATGTCATTGCATGTCAATGTTGTTGATAATCCACCTTCATTTTCAATTGGGTTAACTCAGGATTTTGGGGTCAATGTAGGTTCTATGGCAAAATATAAACAAGTTCAAGTTGAACAATCTATTGAAGAATTGAGATCCAAGAAAAAAAATGACCCAATGGCGATTCAGAAAGTCATCAACAACGCGAAGGCTAGCGGCATTAAGATTGTTGAAGGTGGAAGTAAGAGAAAAATCATAAACATTGATTCAGAGGAGATTGGATCTGCTTCATCAGAACTGGATAAATTTGAAGAACATCAGAGATTGGATCTGCTTCATCAGAACAAGGGCGGCTCAACGTAATCGGAGGCGTAAAACGAAATCTTAATTAGAGGCCTAAAATCTAAATAAACTTCACATGCATTTATTTAAAATTTATTTTTCTAACATTTTTAAATGCAAAGTATTACTTAATATATTTTTTATATATAAATGATTTATTCGATTTCTTTTTCAATTATTAGTTTTAAATAAGATTTTATTAATTCAACGTTGAAAAATATAATTTTACTCGGGCAAGCATTATATGAATTGTTAACATAGTTCTACAAGTAATAAGTTGACAAATTTCAAATAAATATAAGAGTTAGAACCACAGCTTTGATGAAGTTGATAATTTGGTTACCCCACATTTTACTATGGTTGTTGTAATGCTTGAAAATGTAAGAAGAAATGGAAAAAGAATTTACAATTCAATTTGTTCAACACTTTT